>NW_026068115.1:1325388-1360225 GCF_014885135.2 Alexandromys fortis | reverse complement strand
TGTGTGTGTGTGTGTGTGTGTGTGTGTGTGTGTGTGTAACAAATGGCCAGGAAACTCTTCCTAGAAACAATCTTGGTGTTGTATTTTAAAGGGTGTCAGGAGGACAAAGGGAACCCTATTCACGAAGGTGAGTGTGCTTTGGGGATGTAAAGAAATAGGACCAAGAGCCCTGAACCCAAGTTCTCAGGTCCCCTGGCTCAGGACTCAGAGCTGCAGCCTTGCAGACCCTGCTGTGCCCAGCGTGGTTTCTGAGATGCTGGCTACAGTGTCCGCCTCTCACTGCTCTGCCCACTCCTGTTTCCGGCCTCCAGTTCCTTCCCCTTTACAGACCACAGAGCCCTTTCAGAAGAAGCCACTTCTTATTTTAGCTGCATTCCCGGACCACCCCACCTACAGGTGCCCCTGCCCCCTGGGGTCCTCAAAAGATCTGGGTCATTCTTCCGGCTGAAGCCCAAAGCCTTAAGGCTGAGCAGCTGTCTCTGTCCCCAGGGCAGCCATCAGGACCCAGTTCTTAGCAGAATCAGGAAGTCTGGCCTTACAGCTGGGAGACCTGGGTTCAAGTCCAGCCCTGACAGCCATTGTGTGATCTGTCATAAATTCCTTCATCTTTCCAGGCCCTGTGTCCCTATCCATGCTGGGGGACCTGCCACTAGGAGAGCCTGGAATTGGGGGAGGTGTCTGCCACTGCCCCAATGTCCATGGCATCCCAGCTGCAGGCTGTTACGGAATATTATTGAAGATGTGGTGCATTTGTTTATCTGTGGAACATTTGTGTAATAGTGCAAAGATGTGTTACATTCTTTTATGTTGCACTTGTTTAACTCTGTGAAGCTGTGTTACTTTGCCTGTCCAAAACACCTGATTGGTTTAATAAAGAGCTGGGTGGCCAAAAGCTAGGCAAGAGAAAGGACAGGTGAGGCTGACAGGCATAGAGAATAAATAGGAGGAGAAATTTGGAAGAGAGGGAGGAGTGAGAAAGAGGGGGAGAGGAGGACGCTAGGAGACAGTCACCCAGCTACATAGCATGCCATGGAGGAAGACGTAAAGAAAGGTATACAGGAATAGAGAAAGATAAAAGCCCAGAGGCAAAATATAGATAAGATAATTGAAGTTAGAAGAGCTGGCTAGAAATAAGCCAAGCTAAGACTGGGCATTCATAAGAAAAAATAAGCCTCTGCGTGTTTATTTGGGAGCTGGGTGGTGGCCCCCCAAAGAGGAAAGAGGAAAAAGAGTAAAAACCAACTACAGCGTGTGGAGTCAGAGTCGCCGCTCTTTTAAAGACATTGCTTATTAATTTATTTTTGGTTTTCCAAGACAGGATTTCTCTGTCCTGGAACTCTCTCTCTCTTAGTGTGGACCACGCTGTCCTTGAACTCAGAGATCTGCCTGCCTCTGTCTCAGGAGTGCTGGCATAAAGGGGTGCGTCACCCCTGCCTGACATGAGTCTCCAACTTTTTGATGTTGGACAAGACAACGCTGTCATCTACAAAGTTCACAAGTGAGAACCATAAATCAAGTTTTACACACACACACACACACACACACATTTCCCCCATAATGTTTTAAATAAACTTACCACTCTGTTGGGTCTCATTCCTAGCTATCCTGAGGTGCATGTAGCCTGTGGGTTGAAGCCTTCTGGCACCTGAAGCTTACACTTAGAATGTCCAGCCTTGCTCTGGTTTTGGTGCTGGAGACTGGACCCATGCTTATACATGCCAAGCACATGCTCCGCTACTGAGCTCCAAAGCCTAGGCCATGCTGAGTCCATGTTTAGTCAGAGACCATATCCCCAAAAGAAAGTAGAGAGCAACTGAAGAAGACACCTGATGGCTCTGGCTCAGTTGCACGTGTGTACACACACACACAGGGACACACGGGCCTGTGCAATGTAAGATTCCTGAGGCTTGGACATGCCCAGCTAATGCACATAGATGCTCATGTATTCACGCCTGTCACACTCATGGATGTCTTCACAAATGCATGTATGTTTGGAAATCCACCAGCTTACACACACACACATACACACACACACACACACACGCTCACAGGCACTAACTAGTGTGTTTATTCCCAGAAACACACACACAGTACACTTGCTCATGTGAGCAGGCATTAACTAGTGTGTTTATTCCCAGAACCACACACACACACACACACACACACACACACACACACACACATACTTGCTCACATGAGCAGGCACTAACTACTGTGTTTATTCCCAGAAACACACACACACACGGTAGGTGCATTTTCAGTCACACAGGCCTCTCTACCCACGGGTGCACACTTGCACTGACATTCAGAAGGCCTCATATGAACACTGACACTACAAATACAAATTGGTGGCCTGTTTGAATTCTTTGCTTAAAGAAAACTTGTGACTGCATTAAAAATGTAGGGCACATTGGCCAAATAATTAAAGCGAGGAGTGTGGCAGTGGGACTTGCTGCCATTCTCTCGGGGACGCCCGAGCTGGGCTGTGCACAGCAAGGCTTTGTCCTATATATCTGAAGAAGAGGCATTTTATTACAGTAATTTATCACCCCCATAAACGCGGCTCCTCGGAAATGCAGAATAATTTGGGAAGAAATATGTTTTAAAAATTAAAAATGCAGCCGGTGTGCCCCTGTCAGGTCTGCAGGGAGACATCTCTGCCGCTCCGGTAACTGCCCGCGTAGCTCTAATACCTACAACTTTCATTATTTAAAGTGTGATTATATTTTTCCTGCTTGGAGCTTTGTCAGCTATAAATAAAAGATAAGGGTGAAGTGTTGTGGGGCCTAGTAAGCACTTCCATTATTGGTACTTAAGGGGGCTTGGGGACGGAGGGAACCGGCCTGCTGGGAGCTCAGGGAAGCCTGTGACTGGGCCTGAGAGCTGAGCCGATGGTGATAGGTCTCTGATAGGTTGTTTTCACGTGATCCCATGAGCTCCTTTGCCTTCCTCTGCCAAGGCTGTCCTGGGAGCCCCACAGAGGTTGCTGTCCACCAGGATCCTCTCCCTGGGGACGCCACAGTCAGGGGCCACCAGCAGAGGAGGAGAGAAATCTGTCACCTGAGGCTGCTGTTTTTCCACAACCTGCTGTTTCCAGATGAGACCCAGGCATGTGCCAGGTGAAGAAGGGAACTCAGGACACACAATGACTATAACATGTCCTGTGCTAGCTGAAAAACGGAGGCTGTGCCTTCAGAGTTGGAGAGTCCTTCCAATGCAAGAGCGCTACTGTGAAGGAAAGGAGACCCTTCTAGAGTAACCAGACCGTGTTCGGGAGTTTTGGTCACACTGTGACACTCTTTCTTTCTTTCTTTCTTTCTTTCTTTCTTTCTTTCTTTCTTTCTTTCTTTCTTTCTTTCTTTCTTTCTTTCTTTCTTTCTTTGATTTTCGAGACAGGGTTTCTCTGTAGTTTTTGGTTCCTGTCCTGGAACTAGCTCTTGTAGACCAGGCTGGCCTTGAACTCCCAGAGATCCACCTGCCTCTGCCTCCCGAGTGCTGGGATTAAAGGCGTGCGCCACCACTTCTGAGACTGTTTAAATGAAGCTTACCCTGAATCAGGGTGCAGAGCTAGTGACTAGCAGACCGGAATTGGCCATAGAGAAGCCGGCAATTTGGATAGAAAAGACACATGGGTATCAAGGGCCATAACTTAAGTTTGTGGTTTCCTTTCGATTTGGGGACGAGTGAAGAGACATGTCTCTTGCTGAGTCTCTAACCAAAAAGGAAGGTCAGCTGGTTGCTTCTTGGCTTTTCTGATCTAGCAGGTTTTCACCCCCACATCTGACTTCTGAGTCTTTGTTGGTAAACAGAGCAATAGACTTAGTGTAATGTACACATCACAGCGGTAGCCGAGCTGGGGCTCCAGACGGGAAGACCCTCCAGGCCACGACCTGAGTGGCCGGCTGGCCACTGACTGCTGACTATGGAGCTGCAGATCATAATTAAAATATCAGTAGTCTCATGTGCAGCCGCTAAGTTGGCAGAAAACCATCAAGTCTAGAAAACAGATCTGCTTATCTTGTCCACGGAGTAAATAATCAAAATGAAGTAGAATGAGCAAAATCTAGAGACGAGTGTTTATCCCTAGCTCCCATCTTCAAACTGGAAGACCCATGACTTCAGAGATGGGTGAATGTGGCCACACAACTGTGTACTTCCATTTCCTCAAGCCTCAGTTTGCTCATCTGTAATTTGGGATAGCAGCACTGGGTCACAGGGGTGTCATGGCAATTAAGCAAAAACAACCTCTATGGTGTGTTGGGCCTGACCATTCTCTACTCAGTGATGTTGGTGACATCAAGCCAGAGGCCTAGCGTTACACATTCTCCAGTCACTTAAAAATTCATGTCCATGCGAAAGCCTGCTTAGATGCTTGAAGTGGCTTTCCGCAGAATTGGCAAAGCTTGAAAGCAGCCAAGATATTCCTTGACAGGGGACTGGGTAAGCACCCTGTGGCTCAGCCAGACGGTGGAGTGCTACTCTGGTGAACAACAAATGAGCCGTAGGAATGGCGAGTTAATGTAACCATGCATGCAGGGCCAGCTTGAGCTCAGACCATGGTGACAGTTGCATACATGAAGATGGACTTCATGTCTCTGTACCATACACTTAGAATAGCTGTAGCGGGGTGACAGGGAGAGGGTTCAGTCTGGACAGTGCTTGCTATGCAGGTATGAGGACCTGCGTTTGCATCTGTAGCACTCATGTAACAGCGTGGAGACAAGAGTTTGTAATCCCAAAGCTGGGCAAGCAGAGCCAGAAGACCCAGAGACCTGCCCGCTGGCCCGCTCAGCTGAGTTGGTGAACTCCCAACCCAGTGGATATGAGAGCTAGTTTTTAATTATCAACTTGCCACAATCCAGAATTATCTGAGAGGAAAACTTCAGTTGAATTATCTAGATCAGATTAGCCTGTGGGCATGTCTCTGGGGAGTTGTCTTGACACAATTGATGTAGAAGGACCCAGTCCGCTGTGGGCATCACCATTCCCTAGGTTAAGAGTCCTGGACTGTATAAGAGTAAATAAGCAGAGAACAAGCAGGCAAAATGGGCAAGTTTATTTATCTCTATTCTTGATTTGGATGTGACACCATTAACTATTCTGAGTTCCTGCCTTACCTTTCCCTCATGGCAGACTCTAATCTGCAACTGCAAGCCAAATCAACCTTCCTGTTCTCTAAGATGAGAGACCCTGTCTCGGAAGACAAACACCAGCCTCCACACAAGTGCACACAAACATATACATATACACAAAACATGATACACATACATATACACATACATGATAACAGCAGAAAATTTACATGTTTATTATAATGATGATGATGACATTATTATAGTAACAGAAGTTAAACATGGGAAATAAAGCTCAAATGCAAATTACTCATTGGAATAGGCAGGTCTGAAAAGGCTCTAATTCTATAATTCCAACTCCTGAAATCCTGGAAGAGACAAACTCTTAGTGACAGACAGTGTCTGTCAGAGGTGGGACCTAGGGGATGTGGGGCAGTGAATCTCGTTTGCACAATGCAGGACTGACTGCTACATACCATCAGGTGCTACTCACAATGAATAAATTAAATCTGTATCTGTTAGTCATTATACATTTTTGTTACATCTAGAATATGCAACCTGGATCCCATGGAAATGGTGGACTTTAGTTAATGCATCCATATTGCTCAGCAGCTGCAGCAAATGTACTGTAGTCACACGTTAGTCAGAATGGGAAGCAGGAGTGGTGGCTGCGGTAGGACATAGGCATTTTGTGTAAGCCTAACACTGTTCTGAAAAGCATCTCTGAGAACTCGAAATTAAAATGCTTTCAGAGCCAGGCAGTAGTGGTGGTGCACACCTTTAATCCCAGCACTCGGGAGGCAGAGGCAGGTGGATCTCTGTGAGTTCAAAGCCAGCTTGGCCTACAAGAGCTAGTTCCAGGACAGGCTCCAAAGCTACAGAGAAACCCTGTCTCGAAAAACAAACAAACAAACAAATGAAGAACAACAACAAAATGCTTCAGGCCATCAAGACAGCTTCACAGGAAAGGTGCCCATCATGCAAACCTAGTGGCTTGAGCTTGACCCCTGATCATATACAGGTGGGAGGAGGGAACTGACTTCATAAAGTCCTCCAGCCACCCCATGTGCACCATGACAGTCTCTCCATCATGCATAGTGATGAAAAAAAAACCTTCCTTCTTTACAACAAACAAACAAGAAACTCAATAAACAAAACCTGTTGCGTGTGTCTGTATATTGTACACATTCCTGCATATGTCTGTATAGTGTACACATTCCTGCGTGTGTCTGTATAGTGTACACATTCCTGCGTATGTCTGTATAGTGTACACATTCCTGCGTATGTCTGTATAGTGTACACATTCCTGCATGTGTCTGTATAGTGTACAAATTCCTGCGTATGTCTGTATAGTGTACACATTCCTGCGTGTGTCTGTATAGTGTACACATTCCTGCGTATGTCTGTATAGTGTACAAATTCCTGCATGCGTCTGTATAGTGTACACATTCCTGCGTGTGCCTGTATAGTGTACACATTTCTGCGTGTGCCTGTATAGTGTACACATTCCTGTGTATATCTGTATAGTGTACACATTCCTGCGTGTACCTGTATAGTGTACACATTCCTGCATGTGCCTGTATAGTGTACACTACACATTCCTGCGTGTGTCTGTATAGTGTACAGATTCCTGTGTGTGTCTGTATAGTGTACACTACACATTCCTCTGTGTGTCTGTATAGTGTACACATCCCTGTGTGTCTGTATAGTGTGCACATTCCTGCGTGTGTCTGTATAGTGTACACTAACTACACATTCCTCTGTGTGTCTGTATAGTGTACACATCCCTGTGTGTCTGTATAGTGTACACATTCCTGCATGTGTCTGTATAGTGTACACTACACATTCCTCTGTGTGTCTGTATAGTGTACACATCCCTGTGTGTCTGTATAGTGTGCACATTCCTGCGTGTGTCTGTATAGTGTACACTAACTACGCATTCCTCTGTGTGTCTGTATAGTGTACACATCCCTGTGTGTCTGTATAGTGTACACATCCCTGTGTGTCTGTATAGTGTGCACATTCCTGCGTGTGTCTGTATAGTGTACACATTCCTGTGTGTCTGTATAGTGTACACATTCCTCTGTGTGTCTGTGTAATGTATATATTCCTCTGTGTGTGTATATGTCTGTATAGTGTACACATTTCTTCATGTCTGTATAGTGTATGGATGTGTGCACATTCTTCTGTGTGTGTGTCCATATAGTATATATACATGTGTATGTACAAATATATATACGTTCCTGTTTGTCTGTGTGTCTATATAGTGTGTGGGTATGCACACATTCCTGTGTGTGTGCATATAGTGTATGTACAGGTGTATTTATAGGTATTTGTTTCCTGTGTGTGCTAGAGATACACATGTTTGGGCATCTGGAGGCCAGAGGCTGATGCTGAGTGTCTTACTCAGGCAATTTCCATCTTATTTTTGAGGCAGAGTCTCTCACTGAACCTGGAGCTCATCAACTTGACAAGACTGGCCGGCAGGGAGATCCAAGAATCCGTTCTCTCTCTCTGCCATCCCAGATCTGCATTCCATGCACTCCACTGGGCATGGCTTTAATTTACATGGCTGCTGAGGATTCTAATTCCCACGCTCATGTCATAGCATTTTACCACCTGAGCCAGATCTCCAGCCCTAAAATTAAAGCTGCAAAACAGCACTATTGAGAAAGGCTAGATGGAGGTTATGACAGGACTTTCCCTCAGTGTCTAATATGGAGATCAGGGTTGGAAGATACCTTAGCCATTATTCTACTCAGGGTTACTAATCACTGGGTACTTTGTTTTTTGTTTGTTTTATTTTGTTAAACCTCTTGGAAAAATTATGGGTTTCCCAAGATATTAAAAAACTCATCATTCTTAAATCATACTCTGAAATTCCAGAGCACATAGGATGGGAGCTTGCTTGTGGGTGGATGAGGACAGGTCCCTGACTGTACCTGTTCCATGCCCCAGTGAACCTATGTTTAGTTATAGCGGGGTTGGGGAATTTAGTGGTATAAACCAATGTTGCTGTTTTAGGCCACTTGGAGATGGCACTGGTTGGCTCTATTTGTCATCTAGCCTTGCCACTGCATTGGCAAATAGAGTGATCTACCCGTGAAATATGATAAAGTGAGGGCTAAGCCATCACAGAGAGGGACAAAGTGAGGGACAGTGTGAACAGCGTGGGGCAGATGGCTGGCAGTCTCCTGACAGATGTTAGTGAGGGGATCTCACAGAAGGGGGTGACTGTGGCCAGGCTAGGGCACACAGTTACTTGTGGTGGCAGAGAAAGGCTTCCCATTCTTGGCTCCTTCCTGTCCACTTATTCATGAATGGGTCCATTTCCATTGAATGCCAAGTGTTCTGAGCACCAAGACCATAGGCTTCCCTTCCTGTGCATACATGTGAGGCAACCCGTCTTTGAATACAAGCCTAAACCTTGATGAATAAAGCCAGGCATAGTGACCTGTGGGATCTTGGGGCAGTGACTTGACATGTTCATATTTCTGTTTTCTTGTCTGTGAAATGGAGGACTAGAAAAGCAGGCACCTAACATGTTGTCACGATGAGATGACACAATACTATGTAACGTGCAGAGATATTGTAAAATCACAATGGATTAGCCCCATCCCACCCCCGCAAGATAAAGATTAAACCTAAGGACTTGCACTTGTTGGCGTTTATCCTGGCTTCTGGATCCTTTAGCAGGGCAGCTTGGAAGTGTGTGTGTATGTGTGTGTGTTAGACATTAAATGGTTCTTTTTTACATTTTTATAATTTATTTTTATTTTATGTGCACTGGTGTTTTGCCTTCATGTATGTCTGTGTGAGGATGCCGGATCCCCTGGAACTGGAGTTACAGAAAGATGTGAGCTGCCATGTGTGTGCTGGGAATTGAACTCAGGTCCTCTGGGAGAGCAGCCAGTACTCTTAACTGCTGAGCCATCTCTCCAACCCCTTGTATTGTATTGTTCTTCAGTGTGAACTTTATAGATGACAACGACAAGTCAGAATGTCAAAAGATTAGACATCCCTACTAGTGCAATGGCTCCCCTCTGCAGCTTGATTCCCACCCTTGTGTCTGTTTCTCTTCTGGGCCATGTAGAGACTACAAGGACACTGAGCCACTGTGGTGGAAAGTGGAATTGGGAGGAGGATCCTTGCTGTGGGATAATGCTTTTGGGCTCTGTAAAGATTTGTCACTTGTATTGATGATTGGCCAGTAGCTGGGCAGGAAGTATAGGTGGGAAAATCAGAATAAGAGAATTCTGGGAAGAGGAAAAGAGAAAGCAGTACCAGCCAGATGCAGAGAAAGCAAGATGAGAATGCCTTACTGAGAAAAGGTACCCAGTCATGTGGCTAACCATAGATAAGAATTATAGGTTAATTTAAGTTGTAAGAGCTAATTAATAATAAGCTTGAGCTACTAGGCTAAACAGTTTATAATTAGTATAAGCCCCTGTGTGTTTCTTTGGGACTGAATGGCTTTGGGATCAGGTAGGACAGAAACTTCCATCTACAAATGGCGCCCAAAAGTTTGGCAAGCATTTCCACATAAAGTCTGAGAAAGATATTTTTTAAAATATTTATTTATTATGTATACAATATTCTGTCCGTATGCCTGAAGGCCAGAAGAGGGCGCCAGACCTCTTTACAGGTGGTTGTGAGCCACCATGTGGTTGCTGGGAATTGAACTCAGGACCTTTGGAAGAGCAGGCAATGCTCTTAACCACTGAGCCATCTCTCCAGCCCCCATGAGAAAGATTTTTAAAAAAGGATTCTAGACAGACAAGAACAGAGTCAAGTGCAGCTTCTTAGTAACTGTCTTTACTCTGGTAGGCTCTGTTTGCTGGCAGTAAGCAGAGGCATGGCTCCTTTAAGAGAAGTTTCCTGACTCAGCCTTAGCAGCAAAAGCACAATTCTTTTAAAAGGCTCTGCCACAAATGCTTAAATAGTGTTTGTGAGCAGCCAGCATCAGACTTCTTAGTGGTGGCATGAGCCTCGAAACTTCACAGAGATGTGGCAATAAATCTGGCTCCCACCAGTATCTCTGCCATAAAGCTAGACTCTCAAAAAGCTAAGGAATGGGGTGGAGCCAGCCACCAAACCTGCAACTTTAATCCTAGTCATGTCACTTAGCAGATTAAAGACTCATATGGTCAGAAAAAGATGGAGATATACAGTAAAGGCAAATTTCAGAAGAAAAAAACTTCTGAACAGTTTTACAGTGTGTTTAAAAATATACATAGGCTTGGGAGAGGAAAAAAAGGATAAAGTCTTTAAAAAAAGAAATAGAGTAGCTAGGCATGGTGGCATATACCTTTAATTCCAACACTCAGGAGGCAGAGGCAGGCTGATCTCTGTGAATTTAAGGGCAGCCTGGTCTACAGAGTGAGTTCCAGGACAGCCAAAGATATACAGAGAAACCTTGTCTCAAAAAAACCCAAAAATTAAAAAATAAAAATAAAAGAAATAAAGTTTTAAAAAGCCACATAGGGATGGAAAATACACAGAAAGTCTGAATACTGTATATTATTGTGTTGTTTTTGAATTGTTTGACAGCAATTTAGGAACAGCAGCTACTAAAAGGCATTTGATTATAAATGTTGCAGAATTAATCCAACATATATATTTGGAAAATATCTTGACTTCAAAATTTAAGTCAAAAGATACATTACTTTGGAGAAACAAAAGGATGTAAATTCATTCTTTACTAAGAAAAATAAGATTTGTTCAAGGATGACCCCCTGAAAAATCTCCAATGGGAACAGATGGTCTAAATGATCCAACATTTCAGAGCACCTCTGTTGGGGCTTCCTCTGAGTTCCATGTTCAGAACAGCCTCAAGACTGCTGGCTGATATGACCAAGCCTCACAGAATATTCCAGTCAGGACTTGACCATAATCCTAAATTTTATTTGTGTCCCCATATGATTATCAGCACTCCCAATCAGCAGGAAGTAGCCTAGAAAACTACTCCCACATTCCCCAAAAATAGGTTATGGATATTTGTCTTTGTTTAGTGTATAGGTTACAATTTGTTATGTACAATAGTCAGGGGGAAAGCTAAACAAAGGAGATTAGATTCAGGGTCTTGTTTTTGAAAGAAAAAAAGAGGAACTGCTGTGGGATAATTTTCTTGTACACTGTAAGAATTTGTCACTTGTATTGGTTTAATAAAATGCTGATTGGCCAGAAGCCAGGCAAGAAGTATAGGCGGGATGACCAGACTAGAGAGTTTTGGGAAGAGGAAAGACAGAATCAGTCAGTAGCCAGACACAGAGCAAGCAAGATGAGACTGCTGCACTGAGAAAATGTACCAAGCCATGTGGCTAAACATAGACAAGAATTATGGGTTAATTTAAGTTGTAAGAGCTAGTTAATAATAAGCCTGAGCTAATAGGCCAAACAGTTTATAATTATTATAAGCCTCTCTGTGTTTCTTTGGGACTGAACAGTTGTAGGACCAAGCAGGACAGAAACTTCATCTGCAACTCCTGACTATTTTATACACAAATGAGGCAAAAATACCTACTCTAGGAGCCCTAGGTCCCACAAGTCAGTTGGCAGAACCCAGAGCTTATCTCCAAAATGCATGTCACAGATCTCTTCTCTCCCCTGCTCCTCAGCCTTTCAGCCTTTGAGGTTTACCCTGGCCCCTCAGACTACCAGCCCAGACTTTTCCTAGAACACCACATCTTCTTCCTCCTGATTCTGTGGTCAAGGGGCAGAATTAAAACTTGCCTTGTTGTATGAGGCTGCGGTGATGGCTGCAAGAGAGTGACTCTCGATTTCTAGGAATTGACCCTGACAATCAGATATGTTGAGGATTGAGTCATTGGCAGGGCCCCATCTGTGGAGATTTCCATCAGTCAGATGGTAGGGGTGCATGTGTGTATGTGTGTGTGTGTATGCGCACACACACAAGTGAGCGTGTATAGGGGATACAGAGGTCTCTGGCTCTACTTCCTCCCTGGGAGGCCCAGACCCTTCAATGCTTTTTCTTTCCTGAGATAAGGAATGACTCACCCAGGAATCCAGGTGCCAATCCAGGCCAGCCGAGGTGTGCTAAATTAGGTCCTAGAATGTCACAGCTATGGGAACCCAGGTTTTTGTTTTGCAGATGAGGAAACTAGACTCAGAGAAATCAAACGAGTTGTCCAGCTCTCCTTGTATGAAGAATGCAAGAGTAAGGTAGTTATAGAGGTTTGCACTAGACAGCCCGAAGCCAAGTGGCATGCAGAAGGATGAGTGTCTCGTGGTACTCTAGCAGACAGTGCAGGTGTAACCTAGACAGGCTGCCTTTTCTGCAGGATGGATTTTTATCCCCAATCCTTAGCCAAAGGAAGTCCTTTCTCCCTTGTTTCTTGTCTGTGGGGCTGATGGGATGTGGCTGGGGCAGGCTATCAGTGTGGGGGAGCCAGTGCCCCAAAAGTACCTCAGCCACTCGACCTAGAGTTGGTGCAGTTTCTCCAGCTCTCTCACTTTCCCAGAGCTCTCTGGAGGGCTTGAACACAAATTGCTCCTTGGCCTACCCCCTGTTTCTCAGCACACTAGGGTTGTCCCCACTTCCTGCTAACACCTCTTGAAATCAATTCTTCACACCAGCCATACTCATAGTCTTTATTTCAAAGTGTATTTCTGGAACAACCTCATTAATGACGGGATTCAGTGGACAGTTGTCAGAGGCGCCATACAGATGAGATGCCAGGATCCAGAGTTTGAAAGAGGTATGCTGGGGTGTGCATCTCCAGAAGAGGACTCTGGGTCAGACTGTCTGCCCGAGGTAAGAAGTAGGAAGTGACCTCTGCCTATTGTGTTTAAAGACAAGGTCTCGCCATGTACCTGGCGGCATGGAACTTACTCTGTAGATCAGAGTCCTCCACCGTGTAGTCGGTCCTGAAGATGGAGAGGCTGTTTGCTATAAAAATGCTTAATTAGCAAGTGCTAAAGCATTGTCCTGAGTGACTCAGACTCATAAAGGCCCTCTCTTGAATTCCTTGCTCAAGAGCTTGGGGTTTGCTAGAGCATCCCTGCCAGGACTTGAGAACCATCTTGGATCTCACCCTGAACCCACCACTTCCCCACATCCCATGATGCCCCGTCAGTGCTTCTGATTCTGTCCTTTCTGTCCTGCCCGTTGTTCTTCCTCCGCATTCGTGGCCCATACCTCACTGTTCCCGGTCCCAGCTCCAGAGCCCTTTCTGCTTTCCCCCAGCTCTCCCAGAAGACCCTGCCTTACCCACTCCTTACTTAAGCACATGTTTAAGTGTCCCCTGTCCTGCATCAGGCCTGTCACAGCTCAAAGGCTTGGAGGCCTGTGATGACTGGGCCATTAGGAGCCAAATCCCCATCCTTGCCAAGGCCCACAAGGTCTTTTCTAATCTGCCTCTCAGTTTCCCCTCACCTCTACTCCGGTGGCTGCCTCCTGCTGCCCCAGACCCTTCACACATGAACTGAGCCCTCTCATCTTCCAGGTCCAACTCCTAGACATCTTTGATCCTCCTACAGTCTCACATCAGTCTCCTCTGTTCTTCATCCACATCCTGTTTCTCCTCTGGAGACTTAATGAGGTTGGTAATTACCTGTGTTTGATGACTTGATTTTTATCTGTCTCTACTTTTAAACATAATCTCCGTGAGGACAGGACCTTGACTGTCCTGCCTGCCACTGAACCTCCCTGTAGCCAGCACAGGGTGCCCAGCATGAATGAATGAACGAATGAATGAACGAACGAATGAATGAACAAACGAACAAATATCTGAAAGGCTGCTTTTGTTTTCTCCCAAGGACAACACAGACTTCTTGTGGTGACATTTTCACTAGGGTGACAGGCTATGGACATCCTGTAAGTTCCTGTCACTCTAGCTTTGTATAAGCAAAAGGCCAGCATTTTACACTAGTGGCCATGTACAAAAGGTCACCAAAGCCAAAAGGCAACTGTCCTCTTTCTCAGAATGGAACCAGGACCCGTGTTTGGCTTCCTAAGGACGGAAGAACTGGAATACAATGAAGGTCTGGTTTCAGAAGGTCTCCCTCCATCTATGCTTTTTGTGAATGGACTTGAATAACAACAAAAATACCCAATAAGTAGCAGCTATTTATTAAGCATTGGTTTAATTAAGTAGTATTACCATAATAACTATTAAAATGTTGGATAAACAACCAGTAAGGTCAATATTCAGAATTTACTCAGAAAAATTTAGCTCTCCAGGTCACAGAAAAGCATAGCTGGTGACCCACAGGAGCGGAGGAGGAGACAGGAAACCAGCCGAGTCTGCTCTTTCAGCATCCCTGAGGGACAAGAACAGCTGTTCTAGAAGCTTAGCCATTGTCGGAAGACTGCAGTGAGTCCCATGTGGTAGGCAGAGCCTCAAGTGCTCTTCTCGAGAGCACTGTCTGGACCAGATGGGCACAGGGTCTTGTGGCTGTGCCTCTTGCTGGGAAATCAGGCCCCTTAACTATTTTCTGCTACTATAACTTAATACCCAAGTTTGGATAACTTATAAAGAACACGGGTTTATCTAACTCATGGTTGTAAGTTCTGGGATTCCCAAGTGCATGGCACTGGCATCAGCTGAGGTCGTTTTTTTCTGCATGTTAACATGCTCCATGCCAAGACAAGGTTAGCATGCCACACCTCTCCTTCTCTTGTTACAGGGTCATCCTAGGTGACCCATGCTGTGACCTCATTTAATCCCAATGAACTCTTGAAGTGCCCACCTCCAGATACCATGGGCATGGGTTCCAACATTTGAAGTGTAGGGGATGTGTGGCTCAGGTGCCTGGGCCTAGGGGACCACACAGCCAGATTTGTCCTGAAGAAGAGCTGGCTCAGCCGTGTCCAGGGTGTGGCTGTGAAGGCCTGAGGAGTTTGAGTGAGCACTTTTAAGTGTGCACAGTGCATGCTGCTAACTCAGCTCTCTCAGCACAACCCAGAACCCTCACTTTCAGCTTCCGCCAATGTTCTCATCACGACCCTTGTGTTCAGTTCAGAGGGGCAGACAGTGCTGGATGCAAAACTGGGAAGGGAGTCAGCTCCAGCATGGCCCACTGGGAAACAAAGGCCCAGAGGAGCTGGGAAAAAGGATTCTTTGGCTGGTGGTGGCCTGGGGCAGCAACCCTGACACATTGCAGAAAGGCTAAGGCACAGTCAGATGGCTCCCCACAAAGTGATAGTAAGTTTCTCCCTTGCTTGAGGGGCTAAGAGATGCAGGGACCTCAAGTCAGCCCTGTGGAAGATGAACTATATAGATGGGGCAAGGGGGCGTGGCCTAAGGGGAGGAGAAATAGCTGTACAAAGGTCAAAGAGGTGTAGGACTGTAGGATGTTCAGTCTGGGGAAGGCAGGAAGTAGGAAACGAGAGAGGGCCCTGGAATGATAGGCTCCATC
Source organism: Alexandromys fortis (assembly GCF_014885135.2). NCBI lineage: Eukaryota > Metazoa > Chordata > Mammalia > Rodentia > Cricetidae > Alexandromys > Alexandromys fortis. The sequence continues at coordinate 1,344,773 of NW_026068115.1, read as the reverse complement.
TAAGACTCTGCAGCTAAGAGATACTGCATCTGACCCCTCCACTCACTGGACCACTCTAGATCCCCTGGGGCCAAGAGAGGGCAGGGACGGAGGAGATGGCACAAGCATGAGGACCTGAGTTCTGATCCCCACTGCCATGAAATCCCAACAATGGGGGCTGAGAAAGGCAGGTGCTAGGGAACCACTGGCTACCAGTCTAATTAAGGCAGTCAACGCCAGATTCAGTGAGAGACCATGAGACTCAAAAAATAGGGTGAGGTGATTGAGGAGAGACATCCTGACGTTGACCTCTGCCCTGAACATTCCCGTGACAGGTGAGCACACCTGCACACATATATACCCCACACACAAAGCAACCAAACAACAATTGCAAGTGTTTCAGCAGACCAGACAAGTGATGCTTGAGATAGAGATGGCACAAGGTAACAAAACATGTTTCACAGCAGAGACGTGGAGGAACAGATTACGGCCAGTGTGCTGGTGAGAGTGAAGTTTGTCAGTAGGGAGGAAGCTAGAGAAACATCACTGGCAGTGGGGAGAACATTGTGGGGATGCTTTGTCACCTATGGACTCCCAGTTTCTTCACTAGGGCCTTCCCATTTCAGCATCTTAGTGGAAGAAAGGGTCAGCACTAGATACCACTTGTAGAGCAAATTAATGCAGATTATTACAAGTGCAAACCAGTGCCAACTGAGGATGCTGAGACCCTTGTTCAAACTTCATGGGCTTGTGGGATGGCACAGTAGGCAAAGCTGTTTGCTGCCAGGCCTGGTGCCTGAGCTCAGTCACCAGAACTGACACAGTAGAAGGGGAGAATGATTCCTGAAGGTTGTCCTCTGACTTCCGGACATTTGCTATGGCGCACACACATACACCACCACCCTCCCGACACACACAAATAAATAAATAAATAAGTGTAATAAACTTGAAAAATGCCAATTCCAAGACAGTAAACCAGATGTGGAGCTGCACGAGGCGCATGTCCCTGAAGTTACTCCTGACAAAGGGCAATCATTTTCCCAGCGCCTATCGCCGTCGGCAGTCACGTGGATGCCATTCAGTAGACGGCGTCTTGCAGCATGGGATCAGGCGGGGGTGACTAAAGATGAAGGGCGAAGAGATGGGAAGGGCCAGGGCTGTGCTGTCAGAGGTCAGACAAGAAGACTCAGCGGGTAACGGAAAGCAGGAACCCACAGAGGAAATCAAGAAGGGCAAAAGCTATCCAGGGCTGAAGATGTGCTCACTGTCGAGCACTGTGCTGCGCGGTTGGGGACACACTGCTGGCTGGCAGGGGCAGTGCAGCCCCTGACGGTGGCCTTCTCATGTTCGCTGTGCACACAGTCACCCAGGGCTCTCATGAAACGGCAGATTCTGATTGCTCTGGTCCAGGGCAGGGCCTGAAATGACATGTTTCTGACCAGCAAAGCTGAGCCTCTGTCCTGAGGACAGTACATAGACAAGTGGTAATCAGGTTTCCCAGGGGAAAGATCTGGAAAGTCTGACTGACATGCTCTACCCAACCGGATGGATGGAATCAGAGTCTCCAGGAGATGAGCCAAGACCCTGGGAATTTTTTAAATTCTACGAGTGAGTCTAACGCATGAGCAGAGCCAGGATTATTCCCAAGGAGTCTGGTGTGTCATCAACCAGCGCATTTGTTACATAGATTTCTTCCCTTATACCCCCGACAGGCACTGCTACATATTTTTATCATGTATGCTATTATCAGATTTTCATCCTATTTCTCGTTGCTTTGTTTATTGTTATTGCATGTGTGTGAATGCAATCACACTTCCCACAGTGTATATGCGAAAGACAGAGGACAACCTTTGGAGGTCCAGTCTTTCCTTCCGTGGTGGGTCTGGGGAGTCTCACCCCCTCGCTGACATAGCTAGAGTTTAACATTTGTTCCATTGCGCTACATGGGGCTGCATGGCCGAGCACAGAAAGGACATCGGTTACGACATGATGGTGAGCGAGTACCATTCTACACTGTCTGACCCATGAAACCACCATGAGCCAACTCTACGCCAAACTGTGGACTTCGGGTGATAAGATATGTTGATGTAGGCTCATTATGTCACTGTGATCGGACGCTGATCATGGAGGAGGCTGGGGGAAGGTCAGGAAATAGCTGAGGAAACCCTCCCTTCTCATCAGGTTTGCTTGAACCCAAAACACTGACATATAAATCCTTTTAAAAACAAAGAAATAAGGAGGTGTTTAGTGAGGCTGATGAGGCTTGTGTCAGTAACTCTAGCTCATACCCTCATTTTACAAACAAGGGTCTGGATTCCACTTGAGAAAATTGCCCTGTGATGACAGTTTGTGAAAACAGTTGGAAATTTCGATCGTTTAAAAGTCCTGTTCTTAGCTGGTGGCGCACGCCTTTAATCCCAGCTCTCTGGAGGCAGAGGCAGGAGGATCTCTGTGAGTTCGAGGCCAGCCTGGTCTACAAGAGTTAGTTCCAGGATAGGCTCCAAAGATACAGAGAAACCCTGTCTCAAAAACAAAAAACAAAAAAACCATGCATTATACACATTATGTGAAATTCCCAAATAATCAATAAAAATATTATTACTTCTTAAAAAACCCTGTTCTTACCTGTTTTCTAGCATGTATTATGGCTGTTCTCTATAAAGCTGTATGTGTGGATGCATGTACCCAGAGATCAGAGGAAGATTTCAGGAGCCTGCTCTGTTACTTTTTACCTCATTTCCTTCATCCATGGTCTCTCACTGAACCTGGAGCTCAGCTGGTAGCCAGCCAGCCCAGGGATCCTCCCATCTCTGTCCCCACAGAACTAGGGTTACAGGTGCTTGCAGCTAGCCTTGTTTTTTCTTCATAGGTCTGAGGAATTTGAACTCAGGTCCTCATGTTTTAGTTGTTGATTCTCAGGCCCCTATGATCTGATAACGTTAAAAAACAAAAGTAGGTTACAAGGGTCCTCCATAGAGATTTAGGAGCTCTACAGTGGAAGTCTGTCCAATTTTCATCCTCCACCGCTGGTTCTAGTCGTCGGGCAGCTTGGAAGACACTGCTATGCCCAGTGATAAGATTGTGGAGTATGCTTTATTATCGACATTACTCTTCCTTTCCCAGTGATAAGATTGTGGAGTATGCTTTATTATCGACATTACTCTTCCTTTCCCTGTGAGAGATCTAGCAGCACCCTTGCCCTGCTCACGGAGGCAAGAATATAATCCTCTGCACTCTGTATTGGTGGGAAAGCGCGCGCATAGCCTCTGAGTGTCTAACACAAGCTCAGAACACAGTTACGTGGCTCAGACAGTTCTTATGCTTCTGCTCTCTGTCTTCAGAGGAATGTCCCAGAGAAGGACTGTGACTTAAGCCATGGGACCATAGCTTGTGCCAGGTTTTTGTGAAAAATAAGGATCTGTTATTGCAAACTATTGAGATGGGGTAGGGATTGTTTCCTAGAGCTGATGAGACAAGACTTACAAATATTACACAATGATAGTGAATCTTTGTGCGTGCGCACCTTCTTATTGTTGTTGTCTATCATCTCGTCTTGCTAAAAGTAACTTTAAGATTATAATCAGCATTTTGGAGACGTGTAAACTGAAGCTCAAATTGATAAAGAGACTTTGCTGAAAATTCCCCTTCCAGGAATGGCCAAGCCAGCGTTGTCCTTTACTCTACACCCCTTCACCCCACTTGTGAGCCTTTTGCCAAATTGAAGGGATTTTACTTCTGGGATCAGCCCTAGTTACAACCTGTTGGCTGACATAGACATATGCAATATTTAATTCGCTTTAATTAAAATATATTTTAGTGAATTTTTTGAGGACATAACTCATTTTGATGGGAACCCATTGGATTTTAATGGGAAACCTATTAGGGGAACATATTGTGATCTTTAATGAAGCTAGGCTGCAAGGAAAACCACCTACAGGTAATTAGAAGTCTTTAGGCCCTTGGAGAATAAGGTGCAATGAACTTGGGTTTGTTTAAGACAATTAGTGCAGACAATGATCTGGGAATGAATTAAATGGCCCTTGATTAGGAGCAGCTGTGCAGGTGGTGTCCCCAGGAAAATGGGACAGGCAAGCTGGTTTCTGAGGGTGTGATTATTAGTGCTTATCTGTTTGTATTGGCAGCTGGTACTTACCCTGGCCTGGCAGTTTGATCATGTTGCTCCTTCTGGCCCCTCCTCTCCTGCTACCCTCAATGATACCTGCTCCTTCCAGGTCTTCCAGGTGTCCTGAGAAGGTGACAGATGGGCACATTGGTATCAGCAGAGCTGGGAATATCATGGTGTTCCCACTGGCAGATGCTCCCACACGGGTGGCTGCTACTCTCCTAGGTAGACAGGTGTGTGTGTGTGTGTGTGTGTGAGTGTGCGTGTGTGTATGAGTGCGTGTGCATGTGTGCGTGCATGTGACTGCGTGTGTGTGTGTGCACACGTGTGTGTGTGTGCGTGTGTGTGTACAGAAGTGCCCATGTTAGCTAGGTTAGAATAATCCATCCTTGAGCACTGAGGTTACCTGGGAGCCATAAGCTGTGCTTGCTCTTCCACAGTGCTTGGCGTTTTATAGACAGATGAAAAGACTGCTCAGAAGAAGAAGACACCCTTATTGAGCATGGAGAGGAGTTGACAAGAAGGGGTCCTCTGTGACAGGCAGGGGGGGATCCCCAGAACATGATGATGTGCCCACCATGGAAGAACCTGTGGCCTGTGCTTCTGGGAAGGGTACTTGGCACAGCTAGCCATGAGCTTCCATCTTTCCATACAAAGAGCCATCCCGTTGTTGGAATGCATGCTTCTATAGGTGGCTATGTCTACAAAGGCAAGGATGACACCACACGAAGGAAGGGATGTATTCTAGGCAAGACTGGAGCTTTTTCCAGGCATGGTGGCACACACCCACCACCCCAGCACTTGAGAGGTATAGGCAGGAGGATGGTATAGGCATTCAGGGTCACTGTGGCTACTTCACAAGTTCTTCAATGGCAAAGATGAGGGCTTCCACACAGAGTTCTGACATTTCTATCCTCCAACACTAGGATTCTAGAGCCTTCCTGTGAAGCCTTTAAGCTCACAGCTCAGGGCTGCCTGTAGAGGAAGAAGACGTGATAGGGACGACACAGGACACAGAGAAACAAAGAGGACAGGAAGCAGGACCCTGGCAAACTGCCTGCGGGCTGGGCAGGAACAATCTTCTTCCCAAGGAGGCCCTTAGGCTCTCAGATTGGGCTGGAAGTCCAGGAAGTTTTTCAACAGAGACTCTGGTACCCAGAGCAGAGAGGCAGGGAAGGTGGTGGCTCCATCCCCAGCACCATCCAGCAGCCCAGGCCCCTTCTCCAGTCCTCCAAACAGCTCCAGCTCCTGGCAGGGGCTGCTGCGAGATTCCCCATGCAGCCGTGACACAGGGCTGTAGCTAAAACATTGGTCTGGCAGTTTTCCCTCTTTAAGTTGAAGTGTGATGTTGGCAGGCAGTGGGCTGTGGTGGCAGGCTGCCAGCGAGAGCATGTGTTGGAAATGCTTGCTCCACGTTGCAGCAATCTGGGGCTCCCCTACCCACAAACTGCTCCAGAGCCAGCCAGCCGTGGGGCCAGAGCCTGGCACTGTTAGGGAACAGTCACTGAGATCAGGGGGTTGAGGGGAACCAGGACGGAGAGACACGAGTAGAGATGACAAGCCCTGAGATGGAGTCGCAGTGAAAGAGGCGGGGGGCCACACTCAGGGACAGAGAGACACGTGTAGCTGAAGAGGAAGCCAGGAATGTGCAGAGCTGAGGTCTCCAGGGGAAGAGCACAGCTGGGTGTGGCCGAGGACAGCCTAGGCAAGCTGGGAGGAGGAGGAGTGCTTCAGACAGGCAATTCTAAGCCCCCTGGGCAACACAGTGAGACTCTACGAGGGGAGGCAGCTGGAAAAGTAGACAAAAGACTGGGTACACAGTGTGACTGAATCTATGATTACTGTAGGGAAAGAGACTTGTGGTGCCACAAGATGGTTCAGTGGATAAAGGCTCTTGCTGCCAGTTCTGATGACTTGAATTCTGTCCCTGGGACTCACATGTGGGAGGAGAGAACCAACTCTCATGAGTTGCCCAATGATATGAGCACCAAACATTCATCATGGCACACACAAACCCCTCCAATACACACAAGTAAATATATAAATGTATATTTTTAAAAGTTTCTAAAGAAAAAACACACATACTCATGTATTCACAGTTGTAAAAGAAAAATCAAGAAACAAGAGTTCACAGTAAGTTGGAGACTTCCTGGGATCTCAGGAAGAGGGAAGAGATGTCCTGGCAGAGGCATCTACAGACTGCAACATAGGAGAGAGGTCTCGTGCTTAGTGAGGCTGGTTCTGGGAGTGCCCAGCGCCAGAAGGGAGAGGACCAAGGGCCTTCTAGCCCAGCAGAGGAGCCTGAGTGTGAGCAGGCCTACGCTGCCCTTGCTCCTCAGAGTGCTGAGAGGAAATTCTAGATCTGAAAGGCAGGGGCCATGTGTGGTTCCCAGTGCGTGCTTAGGACGGTTTCTCTTCACAGCACTAGAACAGTAACTAAGATGCCCACTGAGACGACAAACAGAATTGTGAAGGCCTGGGTAAGCCCTGTGCTGGGAGGGCAGCCACTGCACTCCTGCCGTCCCAGTGTCTGGGGGGGGGAGAGGTCTAACACCAGCCTAGACCTGATCTCCAAAATAAAAAAGAGAAAGCAACACGAACTGAGCACTTTAAGGGAGATTGTTAACCCAGGGAGATTGGAGAAGATAGTACACCCATAATCTGAGAATAGATTGTTATGAAATAAATCCTAAGGGATCTTGGATTTTTTTTCTTGAGACAGGGTTTCTCTTTATAACCCTGGTTGTCTTGGAACTCACTTTGTAGACCAGGTTGGCCTCAAACTCACAGATCACAAGTGCTGGGATTAAAGGTGTGCACCCACCACCCCGCGTGATCTTTGAAATTTAAAGAGCTCAAATGTGAAACTCAGTACATTAGTTAAATAGGGAGATAAATATAGCTAAAGAGGAAGTTGGAAGAAATGCCAAGGTGTGTAGTTTAGAGAGCATGCACATGTGTAAGGAAGGAAGGAAGAGGCTCACTGCAGACCGAGCAGAACACAGGGAACACCTGATCCCAATAATTCATCAGAGGGTGGATAAATTTTAATCATGCTTTGACTCCATTATAGAGTCCCATATAAGAGGGAATGTGACCTTGAACTATGTGTGCTCAGGGAGGACCTAACAAGGTAGAAAGTGTCCTTTAATCTCTACACTACACCATGGCATGCATGTGTGCACACATACAAAATGATAATATTATTATTAAATAAAAAATAAACTAAGAATTAAAAAAACATAATTGAAGAGTGTTGTGCCCATGATATAGTAAAGATCTTCACACTATGATAACAAGATAAGTGCCCCAACAAAAACGAGCAGGGAGTTTGAGGAAAAATTTCACAGAAGGCCTATAAATGGTAGCAGTCACATGAAAAAAAAATGGTTAGCTTTACTGTCTCGTGGTTTTTTTTTTTTTTTTTTTTTGATTTTTCGAAACAGGGTTTCTCTGTGGTTTTGGAGCCTGTCCTAGAACTAGCTCTTGTAGACCAGGCTGGTCTTGAACTCACAGAGATCCGCCTGCCTCTGCCTCCCAAGTGCTGGGATTAAAGGCGTGCGCCACCACCGCCCGGTTAGCTTTACTGTCATCTCATAAACATAGTTAATATTATAATGACACGGTAAAGTTAAAAAGACTGACAACGTCAAACATTGGCAAGGATGTGGAGTGACTGGATCTCTCATAGGTTGCTGGTGGGAAGGTAAAATTGTCCAGTGTTGGTAAGTTCATCTTACTGGGTTAACTACACTTATCACACAACCCAGTAATTCTATTCCAGGTACTACCTAAGAGAGGTAAAGCACCTGTCCACACAAGGGTTGGTACACAAATGTTTGTGGTTTGCCTATTCAGAATAGACCCCAGTGAAAAGCAACCCAGATATCTACTTGCTTATGGATGAAAAAATGAATTGCTATATGGTCATGACTGAGATTACTACTTGCCAAAAAAACCTAATAAAATAATACACATAAAACATGTCTAAATCTCAAAACTATGCTAAATGAAAGGAATCAAACATAAAAGCCATTGTGTTTCTATGATTTTGTTTATAGAAAATTCTAGAAAAGACAAACCTATAGTAACAGAAAACAATGTTTATCCAGGGCCAAAGAAGGAGTGCAGTATTGACTACAAAGGAGCCGAAAGAATCTGCTTGTGGTGATGGAATGACCTTATGTTTTGATTTTGATGGTGATTTCAAACTTTCATACAATCATCAGATTCTTCCACTGTCATTCTAAAAAAAAAAAAAGTGTAGTTGGAGACTGCTTATTTATTCCTGGCTGCTCAGATCTGAAATAATCACACAGAAGCTATATTAATTAAAGCACTCCTTGGCCTATTAGCTAAGGCTTCTTATGAACTCATACTAAGTCTTATATATTAAATTAACCCATTCCTATTATTTTGTATTTTACCATGAGGCTCATAGTTTACTAGTAAGGCTCCTGGGCATCTGTCTCCTTTGGCGGCTACGTGGCATCTTTCTGACCCCATCTTTTCTCTCTATATACCTCTGTTTGGATGTTCAGGCTGACTTTACCCTGTTAAGCCATTGGCCAAAAGCAACTTCTTTATTAACCAATGGCAATAAAACATATTCATAGCATACAGAGGGAATCCCACATCATCTTCCTTTTTCTATCTAAAAAAAAGTTTTTAACATAGTAAAATTAGATATAACAAAACAGGAATCAACAAGAATTAAAGTTACAATATTCATATCTATTTTATCTTTTATCATAACTAAATTTCTGCCTCTTCCCCATCTCCCATTTCCCTCCTCCTCCCCCCACTTCTCTCCCCCTCCCTCTCCAGTCTGAAGAGCAGTCAGGGTTCCCTGCCCTGTGGGAAGTCCAAGGTCCTCCCCCCTCCATCCAGGTCTAGGAAGGTGAGCATCCAAACAGGCTAGGCTCCCATAAAGCCAGACATGCAGTAGGATCAAAACCCAGTGCCATTGTCCTTGGCTTCTCATCAGCCCTCCTTGTCCGGCATGTTCAGAGAGTCCATTTTTATCCCATGCTTTTTCAGTCCCAGTCCAGCTGGCCCTGGTGAGCTCCCAATAGATCAGCCCCTCATGGTCCTGACTTCTTGCTCATGTTCTCTCTCCTTCTGCTCCTTATTTGGACCTTAGGAGCTTAGTCCGGTGCTCCAATGTGGGTCTCTGTCTATCTCCATCCATCGCCAGATGAAGGTTCTATGGTGATATGCAAGATATTCATCAGTATGGCTATAGGATAGGGCCATTTCAGGTTCCCTCTCCTCAGCTACCCAGTAACTATCTATTCTTCAACTCTATCAAAGGCTCCAGAAGGATATAATATTACCTAAGCAACTTGCAAAACTCTAGAGCAGACAGAGACCTCTCTCTGCCTGGACAGTGACCCACAGTTCTTCTGTATCATTGCAGCACTCATCCTCAGCTACAGCCCATAGTATCTGGCAGACTTATCCATGAAGCAGGAAATTTGAAGATCTCTTATGCCTTGTACTGGCAAAGTCCATCATTTGCTTTCTTCTGTGTTCTGGAAAATGTCTGGCAGTTTTCTCATGAAGCAGGAACCCTGAAGGACTGCCTCGCCTTCTTTAGGTAACTCCAGCAGTCATTTTTCTGTGGGTCCTGCATGTCCGGTTCATACAGCATAACATCAAGCAGTCCAGGCAAGAGCAATTTCTTGCCCAAATGGTTAACAAACTCCATAAGGAGCCTCTTTGATATCTGTCATCCTCTATAAGTAGATTGGTGCTGCCAGAAGCAGATGTGTCTCATTGTCAAGAAAAGTCCTAATTTCTTAAACATTTTAAATGCCATATTCTGTTGGTCTTTGAAAGGTTTGAAGAATATCTATCCATCTAAAATATATCTCTGTACATCTAGAAAACCTAACTAATAAGACTAAAGTTTGACTATTACAGGTGACTATTAACCTGTATTTCTTAATTATACATTTTTAAATGAGCTGTACAAACACAATACCTTAATCAAGAGTAGAAATATACATATAACAAAATTGATCTTAAGTTTGTATCAATAAACCAAGATCCATACCAATGCAAATCTCTATAGCATACCCCCTTTAAATGTAAACAAACATTTATAAACAATATTTGGGAATTTGTGTGTAGTTCTCTCCAAACTGCTTCCTGATTTTTGTTGGACAAAGTAATTTTGGGGTTCACAGAGACCTTTCAGGGGATCTTTGTCCATCAAACCACATTAGTCTGGAAAGAATCCACAAGTTCTTATCTTCTGTGGAAACAAAAACAGAACCTTTTTTTCCAAAGCAACATATCCTTAGATCCCATTTTTGAAGTGAAAATACATATGTTGGTTTAGCTTAGCAGTCCGTACAATGAAATGTGTCTCTGTAGTTAGCTCAATCGCAGTCAAAAAATTTAAAGAAAACACAATAGTATACATAATCCAGACTCTTTGCATATATTCCATCTTTACATGACTTATTTTTCTTGTTCAATGTTGGCAATCATTCTGTAGTTGGAGGCTGCTTATTCATTCCCAGCTACCCAGACCTGAAATAATCACACAGCAACTATATTAATTAAAACACTGCCTGGACAATTAGCTTAGAATTCTTATTAACTTTTATTAACTCTTACATATTAAATTAACCCATTCCTATTATTTTGTGTTTTACTATGAGGCTTGTGATTTACTGTTAAGGTTCGCAGGTATCTATCTCCTTTGGTGGCTACATGGCATCTCTCTGACTCTGCCTACTCTCTTTATACATCTCTGTTTGGATTTTTCTGCCTGACTTTACTCTGTTAAGCCATCGGCCTAAAGCAGCTTCTTTATTAACCAATGGCAATAAAATATATTCATAGCATACAGAGGGGAATCCCACATCAAAAAAAGAATTCCATTATAATCAAACTATATCCTACTAAAAAGGGTTTTGGGGGAACATGTTTGTGTTCTCAGACAAGATCTTGCTATGTAACTGGGGCCTCAGTCTCCCAAGTACCAGGATTATAGATGTGTGTTACATCTTACTTGATGTGGGAGAATTGTCTGTATTCTGTCAATCATGTTTTAAATAAACGCTGATTGGCCAGGCAGGAAGTTTAGGTGGGAAAACCAAACAGGAAGTAGAAATGATGCAAGGAGAGCAGGAGAATTCTGGGAAGGAGTAAGCTGATTCCTCCCACTCCTGCTCAGACCACCGAAGCAGCAGGATGTGATCTGCCCCACTGAAAAAAGGTAGCTAACATTAATCAGAAAAATGGGTTAATCAAGATTTGAGAGTTAGCCAGTGAGAGGCTAGAGCTAATGGGCCAATCAGCTTATAATTTATGGAGACCTATGTGTGATTTTCTTTGGGGCTAAATAGTTGTGGGGTACTGGGCAGGACAAAAACAGCTAGCCCTCATGTTACACTTACTGAAGAGGTATTTTAAAAATATAAATTATTCTGGGCAGGTGGTGGCACATATCTTTAATCCCTGAGTTTGAGGCCAGCCTGTCTACTGAGTGAGTTCAGGATAACCAGGGCTGCACAGAGAAACCCCATCTTGGAACGCCCCCCCCCTCAAAACTCCCAAAATCAAAACCAAAAACACCACCATCACCACAAAAACAATCCACAAATTACAAATGCAATACAGATGTTTCCCTTGGGGGTGAGGTCCAGGAATGGGGAGACAAGATCATGATACAGGAAGATGGGGAGACAGAACTTCCATTTTATTGAAAACACATTGACTCTTGAAAGATAGGAGAGGCTGGAGAGATGGCTCAGGAGCAAAGAGCATTTGTTGTTCTTGCAGAGAACCTGGGCATAGGCTAGTGTTTCCCATTAAGACTTAAAAAAAAATTCTGGGGCTATAGGGAAGCTGAGTGGGTGAGCCAGAAACTTCTGAAAGAGGGTGAAATCCACAGTTTCATTGTGATTAGTTCAAGAATAGGAAGGAAGTATTACAAACACTGATGCTCACCCCATCAAGATTAAAGATCTAAGGAGAGAGGTGAATCTGTCAGTCATTTGGCACTGAGGAGATAAAGGTTGTTCACTCTTTCCATCAGAAGCTCATGAGGACCACACCATGGACAGGCACGCAGCAGAGTTAAGCTGCCGTTCATTACAGGGACTCAGCTCTAACATAGCTGCATCCCGGGAGCTGTGGAGGCAGGCAGTCAGCTCTTCAGCCTGTTTGCCCAGGCATGGGCAAATCTCCATCTATAGCCTCTATAGTTCTTTTTTTTAAAAAAAATATTTATTTATTATGTATACAATATTCTGTCCGTATGCCTGAAGGCCAGAAGAGGGCGCCAGACCTCNGCAGAAGATGGCACCAGATCTCATTGCAGATGGTTGTGAGCCACCATGTGGTTGCTGGGAATTGAACTCAGGACCTTTGGAAGAGTAGGCAATGCTCTTAACCACTGAGCCATCTCTCCAGCCCCCTCTATAGTTCTTTTACACACTATGTGTGACATCATAACTTAAATTGGATTCATAATCAATAAAACAAAGGAATTGAAACAATCTGCAGAGAAATTGACACTAGACTGGCAAAATGATAATTTCAAAATAATGAGTATTATTAAATAAAATTATAGAAAAGGTGAACAAAATGAAAGTTTTCAAAAATATTTCAAATTTCTAAGCATAATTACATGAAAATTAGAATATGTACAAAATATTGCAAAGATGAAAGGAGCCAGGCAATGGTGGCACATGCCTTTAACCCCAGCAGTCAGGAGAATCTCTCAGTTTGAGGTCAGCCTGGTCTACACACAGCCGGGGCTATGTAGGGAAAACGTGTCTCAAAAAAAAAAAAAAAAGACAAAATGAAGAAGACATAAAACTTAAAAAATTTTAGGAGCTAGCTCATGCAGTCCCTGGTTTCAATGCCTAGGGCTGCAAAAACAAAACCAACCCTCCCTCATTTAGTGGGCTTAGTGACAGTCTACATGCAGCTAGAAGAATATGAAATAGAAAAGGTCAGAAAAAAATATTCAGATAGGTGTAACTGTGCAGTTACAGTTCTAGAGAGAGAAGAGGGAGAACAGTGTAGAAGAAAACGAGAGATACCTAAAGAGACAATGTGGGACAGGCGATGGTTCCATCAGTGCAGGGCTTGTCCAGAAAACATAAGGCTATGAGTTTGGACTCTCGGTACCTACGTAAAAAGCCAGGCATGTGAGGGGACCTGTAATTGGGGAGCTACCAACACCTTGAGACCTGATTACAAAAAACAAGGTGGGTGGGGCTAATCAAGGGAGGCACCTGGTTCCCTGGCCTCCGCACACAAACACACACATGAACATGCAAAGATAATGACTGTTTTTTTTTTTCTTTCAAAACTGTTTAAAAGAGTAACTCACGGCATAGGAACTCCATCGGCCCACAGGATGAAACTCATCCCCAGAACAATAAGATGACTTCTTCAGTGGGAAGCGCCGAGACCAGGGGCAGAGGGGTGAAATCTTTAACGAGGAAAATGAAAACAGCCTGACAAGCTGGCGTGCCACACAAACAACAACAGCCTGCAAAACTTAAGCAAAGGGACAGCATTGCAGGGTGGGCATGGTGCTGCGCCCTGTACCCCAGCAGTGGGGAGGCAAAGGCAGGGGTTTCTATGAGTTTGGTCTACAGGTCAGCCAGGGTTGCACAGTGAGACTCAGAAAACAAACAAACAAACAAACAAAAAACCAAAATAGATAAAAGTTGAAATCTTTCATTGTCAGAAGCCTTTCAAATTAAAGAATAGTTCCTTGCCAGGTGTGGTACTGCATGCCGTGAACTCTGAGTTATGGCCAGCTTGGCCTGCATGGTGAGTTCCAGGACAGCTAGGGCTATAGAGAGAGACCCTGCATCAAACAAAACAAACAACAGTTCCTCAGTCCGGAAAATGGTCCCAGGAGGATGCATGGGAACTACAGAACATAATGGAGAAAAGTGGTCAATATTCTTAGTTTGTTTGGGACGTCAATGGCACACATGTGGTATTGGGCTTGGAACATCTGTAAAAGGAAAATGTATGAGCACACACACTACCACCAAGTTCAGGTATGGGAGAGGAGCTAGAGCGCTGTGAGCTCACTGAATGCTCCAGGGAAAGCAGCAAAGGACTGAAGCCTACAGCCGAGGGACCATCACAGCCCTAACAGCCATGAGTTAAATCCCCAGAAATACAAGAGAAAGAAGAAATAGGTTATAAGAAATACTTGAAGAGATAATGGCTGGGAATCACCTGCAAGTTAATAAAAGACAAAATAGCAACAACAAAAACAAAAGAAAAAGAAATCAAAGCTCCAAGGAGTTCAGATGACAGCAAAGAAGATCATGAGAGAAGAAAAAGTGAAAGCGGGCAGGGGAGAGGACTCACCTCACCGGGTAAGAGTGCTTGCTGTGTGTGAGGCTGAGTTAGAAACTGCAGTTCTCACCTGCCTGCATGACCACAAATACCTGGAAAGCCAGTATTATGTGAGGGCTGAGACAGGCAGACCAGCGGGCCTTGCTGGCTCCCGGCCTAGTTCTAGTTCTAGAAAGTTCTAGAAAGACCCCATCTCAGCGGGGTCAGATGCACAATGACCTCCTCTGGCCCCCTCGGGTGTGTAATGGTACACACATGTACATACAATAAGTAAATTAAAATTAAAAAGAAAAGTTATTTCATGTTCAGACTGCTTACAAAGATGGAAAGAAAAATGTAAATCATAAAGGCAACAGATAAAAGCCATGCTACATGAAGGGGAACAGAGATGAAGTGAAGGAGAGTTCTTAGCAGAAACGACACAGGACAGAGCCCTGAGTGTCATCTCTTTCAAAATATTAGGAGAAATGCCTATCAACTCAGAATGAGCTACCTACTGAGACTACCCTTCAGATATACAGGAGACATATGATGTTTTTAGACAGGAAGCACAGAAAATTTATTACCTGCATATTTCACACGAAAGACATGATAGAAGTTTTTAGGTACGAGAATCACAGACAACTTAGATCTATAGCAATAAGAATGGAGGGGCTGGAGAGGTGGCTCAGTGGTTAAGAGCACTGGCTGCTCTTCCAGAGGTCCTGAGTTCAATTCCCAGCACTCACATGGTCTCTTCTGAACATCTGTAGTGGAATCTGACACCCTATCCTGGCATAAAGTCAATAGAGTACTCATGCACATAAAATAAATAATTAAATCTTTAAAATAAATAAAATTAAAAAAAATAAGAATGGAAATAGCATCAATTAAAGCAAAGATAAAATGCAATATATTGTGCATTTGCAGTATATATAAAAGCTGAATATTTGAGAGAAAAATACAGAGATGGGGAACAGAAATGAGAGGGTGCTATCATGTGAACTTGGCACTATGCGTGAAGCAATTTAATTGTTACTTTTCTCAAAATTCCTGAGAGAGCAACTTAAAGAGGGGGAGGTACTCTTTTTGGCTCCTGCTATCAGAGGGTTTACCCCATGGCCATTGATCCCATCAGCTTGGACAGAATGTCATAGAGGCAGGAGTGTGTGGTAGATGACAGGCTCTGCTTACCTCAGGGCAGGAAGAAGGAAGCCAAGGAGAAGGCACTCCCTAAGGGCTCACTCCTCCAGTCCTACCTCATCCCCAAATATCTCTACCTCATGGACACCAGGCCCCTAACACTTAAACATTTTGGAGAAGTCACCATATCTAGACTAAAGCAAAAATATGTTGTATAGGAGCCAGCTGTGTTCTGCCCAGCTCCCAGCCGCCTGGCTAGCTTATGCCCTGAAATAATTACACGGAAATTGTATTCTTTTAAACACTGCCTGGCCCATTAGTTCTAGTCTGTTATTGGCTAATTCTCTCATCTTGCTTTAACTCATTTCTAATAATGTGTGTAACACTACGAGGTGGCTTACCAGGGAAGATCTTAACCTGCATCTGTGTAGGGTGGGAGAATCATGGCGACTGCCTGACTCGGCTTTTTTTCTCCCAGAATTCTGTTCAGTCTACTCCACCTACCTAATTTTCTGTCCTATTAAGGGCCAAGGCAGTCTCTTTATTTAACCAATGAAATTAACACAAAACAGAAGACTCTCCCCCATCAAAAATACTATTTGAAAATAGATGGATACTAATCAAACATATGCAATATAAGGTAGGGAAAACATTTTTTTTCCCTAAGGAATCTTAAGGAGCTAGGGAGGTAGTTCAGTGCGTGAAAGTGCTTGCCTTGCAAGTGTGAGAACCTGAGATAAAATACCCAGAATTCATGTAAAAGCTGACTGTAGTGTGGGTACCTGTGATCCAGCATCCATGGTGAGATGGGAAGTGGAGGAGGAGAGTCCCCACTCCTATGCACTGGCCTATGCAGTGGAAAAAGACAAAGACCCGGATCAACCAGGGCGGAGGGCAAGGGCCAATATCTAAGGCTGTCCTCAACACATGCACTGTAGCATGCATGCACCTGCCTTCATTCATACAAAAGCATGCACATACAGACATCCAGAGAATTAAAAAATGTGCTAGTGCAGACACAGAGGCAGAGGCAGGGAGATCTCTGGGAGTTTGATGCCAGCCTGGTCTACATGGAGGGTTCCAGGCTAGCCAGAGCTACACAGTAAGACCCTGCCTTGAACAAAAGTGTTTGAGGGCAAGTGAGATGGTCCCATACCAAGCCTGAAGTCCCTCAGGACAGAAGGAAAGAACCCATCTCCGCAAGTCGCCCTCTGATCTCTATACATGCACCATGTCAGTGTTCACATATTTACACACACATTCACACTGTACTTATATATATACACACACATTCACACTGTGCTCACACACACATTCACACTGTGCTCACATTCACACACATTCACACTGTGCTCACATACACACATACACACTGCTCACATACACACACATTCACACTGTACTTACATACACACACATTCACACTGCTCATACACACATACACACTGCTCACATACACACATCCACACTGCTCACATACACACACACATTCACACTGCTCACATACACACATTCACACTGTGCTCACATACACACACATTCACACTGTACTTACATACACACACATTCACACTGCTCACATACACACACATTCACACTGTGCTCATACACATACACATACATTCATACTGAACTCATGCACACATTCACACTGTGCTCATATACACACACATTCACACTAAGCTCACATATATTCACACTGGGCTCACATACACATTCATACTGTGCTCATATACACACACATTCACACTGAGCTCACACATATATTCACACTGAGCTCACATACACATTCACACTGTGCTCATATACACACACATTCACACTGAGCTCACACATTTATTCACACTGGGCTCACATACACATTCACACTATACTTACATATACACACACATTCACGCTGTACTTACATATAAACACACATTTACATATATACACACACATTCACACTGTGCTCATATACATATACATATTCACACTAAACTTGTACACACACGTTCACACTGAGCTCACACACACATCCACACTGTGCTCACATACATTCACACTGAGCTCACACACACATTCACACTGTGCTCACACACATTCACACTGAGCTCACACACATTTACACTGGATCACACACACATTCACACTGAGCTCATATACGCACACACATTCACACTTTGATCACACATACATTCACATTGTGCTCACATACACACACATTCACACTGAGCTCACACACACATTCACACTGAGCTCACACACATATTCACACTGAGCTCATATGCACACATTCACACTGAGCTCACATACACATTCACACTGAGCTCACACACACATTCACACTGAGCTCACACACACATTCACACTGTGCTCACACACACATTCACACTGAGCTTACACACATTCACACTGTGCTCACACACACACATTCACCCTGAGCTCATACACACATTCACACTGTGCTCACATACACATTCACACTGTGCTCATATACACACACATTCACACTGAGCTTGCACACATTCAAACTGGATCACACACACATTCACGCTGTGCTCACACACATTCACACTGTGCTCACATACACACATTCACACTGTGCTCACACACACATTCATACTGAACTCACACATACATTCACACTGAGCTCACACATACATCTTCACACTGTGATCACATATATACACACATTCACACTGCTCACATACACATTCACACTATTCGCACATATACAAACACATTCACACTATGCTTGCATATACATACAGACACTGTGCTCACATACATATATACATATATTCACACTCTGCTCACATATACAAACACACATTCAAACTGACATACATGCTGTGGGACAATGGTCTTGTACTCTGTAAAGATTTGTCAGTAGCCAGGCAGGAAGTATAGGTGGGGTGACCAGAGCAGGAGAATTCTGGGAAGAGGAAAAGCTCAGTCTGCAGTCATCACCCAGATGCAAAGGAAGCAAGATGAGAATGTCTCATTGATAAAGGTACCAAGCCATGTGGCCGACACAGACAAGAATCATGGGTTAATGTAGGATGTAATAGTTAATAAGAAGCCTGAGCTTGATGTGGGATTCCCCTCTGTATGCTGTGAATATCATTGGTTAATAAAGGGACTACTCCACCTGGATCATGGTAACACTAACCACTGAACAGGACTGCCCCAATGCTGCACCTGCCACCAGGACCCTCCCCAAACTGTGGACAAGCAGGATATCAAAGAGTTGATTGTCCCACTTTGCCTAGACAAAGTAAGATCAGGCTCCTCATTGTTCTTCCTCCACAGGAAAACTTCTCACCTGGACCTGGTGGTCAAAAATTGATGCTATCCTGGTACCTCTGCCCCCAATGCCATGGAGACCACAGGAACCTGAGATGGCCATTTGGGTAATGGGCTAGTCTCTGACATTTTAATTGATACACAGGCCATTTGTTATATTTCCTGTTATAATTTATCCTTCTTGGATCTCTGATGGTATTGACAGCTAGGCCAACTATAGCTTGGTAAGCTTAGCAGCAGCTGGCATCCAGGTTCTTTCTCGAGGCTGCAGCCACTTTGTTAGCTCATTTCATATGTAAAAACCAAGCCTTGCTAGGTATCCTGCTGAGAACAGATAGATCGGTGTGCCTTGCTAACAGGCTTCATATTAAAAGATAAACAGGGGGCCGGGCGGTGGTGGCGCACGCCTTTAATCCCAGCACTCGGGAGGCAGAGGCAGGCGGATCTCTGTGAGTTCGAGACCAGCCTGGTCTACAAGAGCTAGTTCCAGGACAGGCTCCAAAACCACAGAGAAACCCTGTCT
>NW_026068115.1:1313845-1325342 GCF_014885135.2 Alexandromys fortis | reverse complement strand
CCAAAAAAACCAAAAAAAAAAAAAAAAAAAAAAAAAGATAAACAGGGTTCAGATGTAACTTTCCACTAATGGAACATGACATGAAATGATTTGTGTCTCTGGTAAATGATTAGATCGAAAGAAAGAATGTTAAAGTCTATGCAAGTTTTGAGGGTATTAGAAAATATTCTAAGGTATATAAAGTTCTGAGGCTATGTAAGTTCTGAGAGTCTAAGATATATGAAGTTTGTGAAAGTTTAAGTAAATTTTGAGTGTCTTGGAAAGCAATTTAAGATGTAAATGCAAGTTGTAAAGATATAAATAAGTTAGTTAAGGTCTATGCTATTGTACAGTAAGGTTCAAAAGATCAGAGTTTTAACATTGATCAGTGTAGCTCTGATAAGTTGATAGAACACTGACTTCACAAGCTCAAGATTTAAATTTCCTTTGGTTGTCTTCTAAGTATAGACTAAAAGGCTTCTCATCAGGCCAAAGACATCTCTGTCCAGTCTGTATCTGGCTCTCTGTTCATGCTTTTTAGCTCAAATCTATAGCTTTTGCCAGGTCTCAAAGGTATGAGTGTACTCCAGCTGTTTTACAGACACCTGTTACCTGTTTTTCACAGATGTGGATTTCACTACAGATTGACTATGCTAATATATCTAAAACTTTATAATGTCTTTTTGTAAACTAAAAAAAAATCATGTAAGCTTTAGAGAATCGAGGGAGACTTGAATCTACTTCTCAAGGTTGAAAGGACTCCAGATAAGTACAGCTTGTTTCCCCACCTGTCTATATGAGGATGGTATTTCTTTCTCTCCTGGCCGTGGGACCCTTGCCCTTCCTCAATTACTAGGACTAGGGGCCTGAAAGTTCCAAATGTGGGATTTTACTTTAGGTTCCTAAATTTTAACTTCTGTCCCTAGTCTCTGTCTGCCTGAGAAGATTCCCGCTTGGCTGACAGACACACCCAAGCATCGGTTACTGACTTCTCCAAGTGACTGTGAGCCTCAGACTTGCTGAAGGCTGATTTGAACCAGTCCAGCCAATGTGATTGCTCCTTGTCTATCAGCTGGATCAGCAAATCCGATGCTTCTGATGATGCCCCATTGCTTGAATTCCCTCCTTGCCTTTGACTAGCAACCTAGCCTTCCTGGGCCGTGACAGCAAGGTCCTTGTTTAGACAGGAAGTAGTTACAAAAGAGAGTATGTTACCCCTTGTCTTCCAACAGGCTGGAATGTTAGATCAAAAGGAAATGCCCCGGCATAGGGGACAAAACAGCTACATATGATGCCGATTGGCCTATCAGGAAATGTTCCTGTTAAACCAAGTATACCCAGATCTATCAATAGGAAGATGTATTAGCTGAAATTGTTCTATAGTATCATAGGGCACTTAACCAGCTCTGTGTAAAACAGAGAGGTTCATTGTATAACTTTAAGAGAAAATTGTTGTTTCTATACAAACCACTCAGCAATCATTAGAAATAATCTGTACTTGAAAAAAACTCATTACAAAAGGGAAGACCTGAGAAGAAGTAAATATCTGGTCCCCATTCTCACTTCAGATTCCTTCTACATAGCAACTCTAAAGTTAGCCATCATCACAGGGCCTTAGGCCCTTCTGCTTCTGCTAATTGCTGTTGGCTCTTGCATCAGTGATGCCTTAACTAAATGATAATTCCTGTCTGGGTACCATTAAGCAGATGGTTATTAGACCCAATATAAACAGGTACCCATCACAGAGTCAAGGATTTGACCCAGGATACAACTCAAGGGTGGAATGTGACAGTCATAGTTACATTTAAAGTTTTAATTATTATGCCTTAGAGATCCATGTAACAAAAATGCCTCTGCCCAAGGACATATAGTTCCTGTAATTCTGGGGGCTAATGTTTTTGGGAGATTATCAGTCCCCTAAACAAGTTTATTTGACCCATCTGCAGCAGATGTGCTTGGTCACATGTGGGAAGGAGGTGCATAGCCAGGAAATATGGCAGGATGCATGTTTGCTCCAGATTCGACCTGATGCAAATGCAATGAATTATGGGTTTTCCTTCTTAAGCCGTTGCAAAACTTGATTTGGAGCCATTTTGTAGGAGCCTGGTTATGGACCTTGCCAGAGCTCATCTACCTGGCCAGTATTTAATGAAAGCTTGCTTCAAATTTGGCTTTAAACTGTGGTAGTGGTCTTGTTCTTAGCTGGTGGGATTAATAGTCGGACTAGCTGGACCACAGAAAGATTACATGCAACACTATCAACAAACTTGCCCTAATCCTAATTGAAATGTAAACTCCTCCCTTTTTTAAAATATGGAATCTCACTCAGAATCTCACTGGCTGGTTTGGAACTTACTATGTAGACCAGGCTGGTCTTACTGCTTCTGCCTCTGCCCCCAGAGTGCTGGGATTAAAGGTCTCTGCCACCTTGCCCATGGTTTTTAAATAATATATCTCCTAACATCAAACCAATATACATTCTTTTTAAGGACATGTGACATTTTCACCAAGATAAAAAAATATCCTAAGGGAGGAAAATCTTACTAAATTTAAAATGATTAAATTTATATAAAGTGTCTTATTAGATTACAATAGAATAGAAGGAAAGATCATTAGAAGGCTGAGAAGAAATACAGAAACTTAAAGCATTCTCCCAGATGGTTATGACAGGAGTGGTGAACTGTGAGGGACATGTTAACTACCTAGGAAGTCATTGAGGTGCTAGAAATATGTAGTTCACCTGGCAGAGCGGGTATAGCCCTGGATTTGGCTCTGAGAATCCCTGAGAAACTGAATTTTATAAAAATTAAAATACGCTAGGTGTAGTGGCACACACCTTTAATTGTAGCACTAAGGTGGCAGAGGCAGGCAGATCTCTGTGAGTTCAAGGCCAGCCTGGTCTACAGAGTGAGTTCCAGGACAGCCACAGCTACCTGTCTCAACCCCCTTAAAATACAAGCTAGCCTTGTCTGCAGAGTGAGTTCCAGGAAAGCAGGAATACACAGTGAGACCCGGTCTCAAAAGAGACCAAAGAAAATGAAGTACAACTACAATGAAATAAATTATATCAACATTTTTCAAATGTTTTTTCTAGACTGGGTTTCTCCTTGTAATAGCCTTAGCTGTCCTGGAACTTGCTGGGGATCAAACAAGTCGTCAGGCTGTACCCACTGAGCCATCTCACTGGCCTTTAAGTTGTTTCTTATCAGGGGAAGACATCTTGCACCATCAAACAAAACATCCAGTGCCAGGAATGGATAACATCGAGTTGAGTCATTGACCCAAGAGTCTCCATGGAAAAAGCTAAATGTCTCGGGGTATTGTCAAGACTATTGATGGCTCTCTGTAAGCTGATGGTAACACCCTATTGCTGAAGACAACTCTGAACGGAGAAGTCGAGCTGGTGCGGAGACTAGAACTGTCAGCTGCAGACTAGTGTTCTTGGTACTAGAAGGCACTCTGCATGCCTTAGACGAGAAAGGTGACCATCAACCCAGCTACAAACCCCGCCATCTAGAGTGTCCTGCCTTCAAGATCTGCTGGTACAAATACTGTGAGAGTAACTAATCACTCTCTAGTCAGATTTAAGTCCCACTCTACAAGATGGACCCCATGCCTGATGCTGCTCCCGTGGCCAGGAACCTGAGACTGGAGAGAACATGGGTCCAGAGGAAAACTAAATACTATTGTTCTGCTAAAGGAACCTAGAAATACAATGATTCCTAATGACATTCTGCTATACTCATAGGGTAGTGTTCAGCCATCATCAAAGAAGCTTCCTCTTGCAGTAGATGGCTATCAGCACAGGCTCCATAACTGAACAGTGCAGACAGAGAGTGAGAGATTTTGGAACACTGCTTTAAATAGGATGTCTCCATCACATGCCTCTCCTTGGGGCTCAGGGAGCTATGTGGAAGAGGGGGTGGAATGACTGTAAGTGCCAGAGGGGAGAGATAACTCCAAGGAAATGATCTTCCAGACCCAACAGACTGACACATATGAGCTCCCAGAGACCATGGCAGCATGTACAGGTTCAAGTCAGACAGGGTTCCAGTGTTGAGAAGGGGAGTGGACAGGAACTCACATCCCTAACTAAGAAGCTACCTACTATCCTCTTACAAAGGAAAACAATTAGTTTTCTTGATTGGTGTCTCACTGGGTGTATTTACCACACTTCAGGGTAGTCTGATGGAGGAAGGTCATTGGTTAATTAATAAAGAAACTGCTTGGCCTCATAGGTTAGAACATAGGTGGGAGGAGTAAACAGACAGAATGCTGGGAAGAAGAAGGGAAGTGAGGTAAGACACCATGCTGCTGCTCTCCAGGGCAGACGCAATGAAGCAAGCTGCCAGGTCAGACATGCTGAATCTTTCCTGATAAGACTGGTACTATACAGATTATTAGAGATGGATTGATCAGGATATGAGAATTAGCCAGTAAGGGCTAGAGCTAATGGGACAAGCAGTGTTTAATAGAATACAGTTTGTGTGTTGTTATTTTGGGGCATAAGCTAGCCAGGCGTCTGGGAGCTGGGTGGCAGGAACATAGCCCACAGCTCCTTCTACAGTAGTCCTCAGGCCCAGCAGCAGATGGCCAAGACAAAACAAACTCAATAGTGGTTTTGTAGACTTTTGTCTCCTCCTGCTTTGTTTGGGCTTTTTTGTTTGCTTGTTTGTTTTGTCTTATTGGTCTTTTGCTGGTATATTCTGATTACTGATTTTGACTTTTTTGTGGGTTTGGGTTTGTTTTATGTGTATATTTCTTTTTTGAGGGTTTTTTTTTTTTAGAATTTGTCTGCCTGTTTGTGTTCTAAAGAGAAAGAAAGGACATGAGTTAGGTGGGCGAAGAGATGGGAAGGATCTGGGAAAAGTGGGAAGAGGGGAAAAGCATAATCAGAATCTGTTGTATGATAAAAAATGTTTTTTCAGTTAAAAACCTTTGTTTCCTGTCATGTATTTTGCCCCAGCAACAACAGATGTTCCCAGCATACAGCCTGTGCAAGTCGTTAGGGTGGCTCATGGCGCTAAGCACTTACAGCCTACGATGTAGTTGGGGACCTCATGATATCAAGTACTTACATCAAAATGGACAAACATATTAAAGATCTAAGCTCCCAACTTAACAAAGAGAAAAAGAGGATCAAGGTAAATAAATGGAAATCAAGTAGATGGAAAGAAAAACTCGGAATGGAAGACAATAAAGGTGAGGGCAGAAATTTATCAGACCTAAATACAAGCAAGTCTTTGATCATTAGCATTCAATGATTTCTAGGCAAACTGGCCCAGAAGAAAAGGAGAGAAGACACAGTTACTCTGGAAAAGATATGCTAAATTCAGATAAGGACATTTGACAAACAAGTCTGAGTCCGTAGTTTCAACCTCTTAGCTGAAATGAACAAGTTCTTTGAACACCAATCTTCAAAACTCTCTTCAGACATGGAAGGCATGATGAGTCCTGTTTGTTGAGGAAACTGAGTTCATAGTTTAAAACTCACAATGAAATTGTACAGATAAAGTCTGATGCTGGGTCATCTTGATTCTCCCTGACAGGGACTAAGTGACTGCCTCTCCCTGCCTGCTGCTAGAAGCCCTAGAAGTGAGAGAGCCTTTTCTCTGGAGAAAAGATGCCAGGGTCCAGTGTCTCAGGTCCATATATGCGCTTCATGAGGAATACTCAACTCTCAGTTAGCAATCAGGCAACCGACACAGCCTTTGTCTGCAACCCAAGAGGATGAGCAAGCGGGCAAAATAGCTTACATTTCTACCAATGGCTGAGTGGTTGGAGATCCAGTCAAGATATAGTAAGTACTCTGTGAGCACTGGAAGTAGCCAGAGGGACGCAGAAACTGGAAAAAAACTGAAGTTGGAGAGGGAGGGAGGCAGAGAGAGAGAGAGAGAGAGAGAGAGAGAGAGAGAGAGAGAGGAAGGGACGGGGAGAGGGAAAAGAAAGGAGAGGGAGGAATGGAGGGAGGGAGGGGAAAAGAGAGAGGAACTGAATTTGTTTAGGGTTTTGTTGTTTTTATTTTTTCTCTTCAACAGCTTTGCTTGAAAGCAGAACCCAGCCATGGAGTTACTGAAATTTAGACAGAAAATTCAGTCTTGGGGCTAGGGAAATGACGCTGTCAGTGAAGTACCGACCTTGCAAGCCTGGGGACTTGAGTCTGGATTTCTGGCATCCATGCAAAAAGTCAGGCATGCATGCATGGGGGCTGGAGAGATGGCTCAGTGATCAAGAGAACTGACTGCTCTTCTAGAGGACCCTAGTTAAAGTCAAACTGTCTGTACCTCTAGTTCCAGGGGACCTGACACCTATGGCAAAACACTAATGTACATAAATACATATATTTAAAATATATATAAAGGCCAGGTGTGGCCACTCACATCTGAGGGAGGTGGGAGGGGAGACAGCAGATCCTGAGCGCTCACTGGACAGTCACTCTAGTCAATGCTGCCGCTGGGTTCCTGAGGAATAATGGAAGACCCGACATCAACCTTCAGCCTCCACAGCCATGCACACACCTGCATCTGCACATGCATGCACACTCACACATGACACATGTGACATGCATACACACAACAACAAAGAAAATGCAGCCTTAAGAACTGAAAGACAGCTGCACAGTAGTGGAATTGATGAGAGAACTTTCATGGAGAACAGAGACAGATGGGGGAAGCCCCAGGTTCTGAGTAGAAACTTTGCCCAATCTCTAGATGACCTCTGGACCTCACACTCATTTTTTTTTTTTTTTTGCCAACAACAAAGATATTCTATAGTTTGGGTTTGTATTTAGCCAAGGGTGTGTTAAAAACCAACACATGAGCTGGGGGGGTGCACACTGCCTTTAATATCCACAGAGTCAAAAGTAGAGGCAAGCAATCTGTGAGTTCAAGGCCAGCCTGGTCTACAGAGCAAGTTCCAGGACAGCTTCTGGCAGCACCAATTACTTCAAGAGGATGATGAACATTGAAGAGGTTCCTTATTGAGTTTGTTAGCCATTTGGGCAAAAAAACTGCTTTTGCCTGAACTGCTTGATGGTATGCTGTATAAACTGGACATACAGGACCCATAGAAAAATGACTGCTGAACTTGTCAAAAGAAGGTGAGACAGTCCTTTAGTGTTCCTGCTTCATAAAACTTCTGTCAGATATTCTGTAGGACACAGAAGAAAGCGACTGACAATCTGCCAATATAGACAGAACAATCTTTCAAAGTTCCTGCTTCATGGAAAAGTTTTTCAGACACTATGGGACTGTAGGCTGAAGATGGATGCCCCAAAAGTACAGAAGAACAGGGATGTCTCTGTCATTTCTAGAGTTTTGGAAGTTGCTTACAATGCACTTCCTGGTAACTTAGGTAATATTATATCCTTCTGGGACCTTTGATGGAGTTGAAGACAGATAGTTATAGTTTTCCTTAGTTATGATAAAAGATGAATTAGGGATGTCCTTCTGTGTATGTGTTGCTTTTATTGGTTGATGAGTAAAGCTATTTTGGCCAATGGCTTAGCAGAGTAAAGCCGGGTGGAAAATCCAAAGAGAGAGAGAGAGAGAGAGAGAGAGAGAGAGAGAGAGAGAGAGAGAGAGAGAGAAGGTAGAGTTGAGGACACACCAGTCTGCTGCCATGGAAACAAGCCATGTAGAAAATGAGTAATGCCATGGTCACATTAGAAATGTGGTCACTAATAGAAATGGGTTAATTTAAGATGTAGGAGCTAGCTAGAAATATGCCTGAGCCATTGGCCAAACAGTATTGCAATTAATATAACTTCTGTGTGATTATTCAGGTCTGGATGACTGGGAATGAAAGTGCAGTCTCTGTTTACACTTAGACCCCAAAACATTCTTAGATCCTTACATATTAAGCTTTAATATCCTCACATAAACTTGACACCTTAAAACATCTTCTACCTAATCCACCACGAGATAAATGTGGCTGAACACTGAAAGCAGTCACTGCAAAGCAAATTTCTTTAAATAAAGGAATGGTAAAAATTACATTGAAATATGTCTTGTGAGTTTCTATTTTTCTTGAGTCTGGTATCAATGGGAACTGTGTCTAGACTTAGTGTTAACTCTAGGAAAGTGAGGTCTGCGATCTGAATCTACAGAGAACTGAAAAGGCAGCTGAAGCCTTGGTTGTTGCTGTTAGACTGGCAAAGTTACCAGTCATCAAACAGCAGAAGAGTTCTGAGAAGGATAAATTTTACCTGAGTTAGTGATTTAAAACAATACAGACTTACTTGCTGGCTACCTAGACAGCTACCCTAGGGTTCTCCATGGTCACTGAAGGAAGAGGACTCAGGGCAACATCAGTCTTCAGTGGTGGTTCCTCTGTAATGTTAAGGCATCCATCTTCGGCCTATAGGTCTGGGCCTGCCAGCCCAGAAGATCCAACAGACTTTCTGTGGAGTTTTGCATACCTGTGTCTAAGAAACTTGAGGCAGTCGATTCCCCACGTCTGCTTTCATCTGTAGTCTGAAGAGGGCCTTGGCAGTAGTTGAGATGAAAGGCAGTGTTTGCTCAGTGGCGGGGTTACCACTTTTGAAGCAAGTTCTGGGTAGAGGTTCTTCTGTTCCCATCTATCTTCCTTGGAAGAAATAGGGGTACTGCCAGGAGCCAGTACATTTCTCCATAAGAAAACTTTCCAATTAAACATTTTAAATGCCATACTCTGCAGATCTCTGAGCATTTGAGGGCTGTCTGTCCATTAGGTATATCTGAATAAGTAAACTTTGAGAGCATTTGTAAGTTATATCTGGATGTATAATTTTTCCAATTAGTTACAATTTACCAATGTTAGTAAAAGCAAGGTTAGGCATATATTGACATTAAATTGATTTAATTAAATTGATATTTGTTAGCTTGAATAGACCTTAGATAAGGAGACCCTTTGTCAGATTGTTTAGGTATCATCAAATAGGAATATCTCAGTCTCTGGTATTTAACTGTGATCCTGAGACATACAGCATAATCCTAATCTGTAGAGAGCAGAACAAAGCTTGTACCAAACTAAGAATGTCTCCTGAGAAGGCAAAGAAGAATGATAAGGGAAATATCCCCAGGGCTAAATGGGAACAGGAGAAAAGGGGGCTTATGAGTTGGGGTGTGGCCCATGAGCAGAGACTGAGGGAGCACAGAGGCCAACACTGCCCTTGATAGGCCTTGGGGCCTCTTCCCAAATGCCCAACTCAGGGAAAAAGACCCTCTCTAGGGACCAGTCATTTCACTATAGAATATATATCTTATTTATTAAATACCTTATTGATCAAACACTTGCTGCTGCTTGTTTAAATCCTCTAGAAGCTTTGCATTGAACACTTGGCAAAGACATAAGTACTTAGGTGTAAATCCCTAAATTAGTTCTTGTTACATTGAATAACCTCAAATTTTTATCACCATTTAGAGTACATTTTAGACCAGATATACAGAATATTGTAACAGATCAAACATATATTTTATCATTATATAAAAGTTCATACTGATCCAAAACATTTGAGATGTGTTAGTCTAGAAGAAGATACAATGCACAAGGGCTCATCAGGACTGTTTAAAAGAGTTCATTGTGGCTGTTAAAACATGTTTTTTAAACAATAGTTCCAAGCCACATATGATGTAGGAAGGTCATTGGTTAATTAATAAAGAAACTGCTTGGCCTGATAGGTTAGAACATATGTGGGTGGAGTAAACAGAACAGAATGCTGGGAGGAAGAGGAAGTGAGCTCAGACGCCATGCCTCTCCTCTCCAGGGCAGACGCTATGAAGCAAGCCACCAGGTCAGACATGCTGAATCTTTCATGGTAAGACTGGTGCTACACAGATTACTAAATATGAGTTAGGCAAGATAAGTCACCACCTTCTGGTGCTACACACATTAATAGAAATGGGCCAAGCAGTGTTTATATGAATACAGTTTGTGTATTGTTATTTTGGGGCATAAGCTAGCCAGGCGGCCAGGAGCTGGGTGGCAGGAACGCAGCCTGCAGCTCCTTCAACACACATATGTGTGCACATACACAAATATATCTTAAACAGGAGTTGAATAAAACCCATTACATATTTCTAAGTCAGACAAATATCTTTTAGGCTTAACTTTACCCTCAGTAAGGATGAGAGTGAAGTATCTCTTTGGTCACCTCAATGTTGGGACCAGCCAGCTTGTTCACACATGCCTGAAAAGGGGTGTGAGGCCTGAGGAAAGAAAGAGATAAGAGACAGAAGATAGAGTCAGGAGGGCTTCTAGTGAATACTGTAACAGTCTCAAGTTTATCACTCATAGTCCTTATACCCCAATCAGAAGGAGAGGGCAAAAGACTGCATTCCCGTGAAACAAGGAGCAAACAAGTACAATTGCCTTCTTACGTCTCAAAACACTTAGTAACCACTCCCTAAGTCAAGCACCCTGCTGTCTGGTCTTGAATAGCAAGACCTCCAGTAGCCACACCTTTGGCCAAACATCCTGTTATTTGTCCTTGAGGAGCAAGAATAGGTTTGAATTCTCTGACCTTTAGTCAAGATGGAATGGATTTAAAACTTGAGCTCCCACAATTCCCCATTTTTTAAAATTATTTTGTAATGCCTGTACTTCTGCCACAGGACAGATGACTATGCCTGTCTTAGGCTGTCTTTTTCAACCTTCCAGACTTACCCATCATTGGCACACACATCTTACCTTGCATGTCCTGTCTTAGGTTGACTGGAGGCAAAAAGATCTTACCCATCTTTGACTACCAGCATCTGTTTATAAAGGGTTAAGGGAGAGTGCATAGCTTGACACCATGTACCTCTGAGCCAACTTTTCATTGAGATTCACAAGTAACCTGATAATCATAGGCGAGCAAATAGTACCTACCAATATACATGCTACTATAATTGCAATACCTCCTAATAAGTGGATAAAGGATGACCTTTGAATCTAAGGGCTCATTAGCAACATGCCAAATTCCTCTCAGAATAAGCTCTAACTTTTTCCCATACATTAACACTTTCATAATGAACAGAAGAGGTTACAAACATTAACAGGTAAATACCATAATTCTAGTATGATTATTAATAATGGACACACAGTTGATTAAATTACAATTCTCATAACAACAGTATCAGGGCTAATGGGTGGGGCTGAAAGGCAAGAAACCACAGTTGGGATGAATCCTCACAGCTTACCAACCATGGTGGTGTTGGATGGAGGGGCCCAGTGATCCTTTAGTTGGAAAAGTGACACTGTTGAAGGTTCCAGGGTCCTGGCACATCTCACACTGCCAGAAAAGCCTAATGCAATTCACAACTCCAATGTTATAATTAAAAAAAAAAAAAAAACAGTGGGAGAGCTGGGCAGTGGTGGCACACACCTTTAATACCAACACTTGGGAGGTACAGGCAGACAGATCTCAGTGAGTTCAAGGCCAACCTGGTCTACAGAGTGAGTACCAGGACAACTATGAAACCCTGTCTTGGAAAAAAAAAAAAAAGCCAGTGGGGGAGAGAGAGAGATGCCATCATGTAACAGAGCTCACATGGAGAGT
>NW_026068115.1:1269328-1313753 GCF_014885135.2 Alexandromys fortis | reverse complement strand
TTTCTCTGTGGTTTTGGAGCCTGTCCTGGAACTAGCTCTTGTAGACCAGGCTGGTCTCGAACTCACAGAGATCCGCCTGCCTCTGCCTCCCAAGTGCTGGGATTAAAGGCCCGGCTACATGAAGAGTTTTTAATGGGAGAAGGGAAGGAAGGGGGGGGGGGAGAAAGTGGGTGGTGTTCTTGTCTTTTAAAGGCAGGGGCACAGTGCATGTGCACAGAGACCACACAACAGGCCAAGGTACTACCTGCTTACTGGGCATGCATGCAGGGGTCACACATTCTGTCAGGTCTCCAAGGGGTGGGCCAGGTTTTCCTGAATGCCAACATTGTTGGTGCCCTATTTAAGGTGAGTAGATTTTTTTTTTATGTCTCCCAAGGAAAAAGCATGCAACACTTTCTTCAATTAAAGGTTGTCAGTATTAAGGGATGGTGGAAACAGAGGAGGCGGAGAGAGTCAGGTAGGACTCAGCAGAGGCCTGAGCAGACAAAGGAAACACTACTCAGGGAGAAGGGAGGTTAACTCTGAGTCCCTAAGTACTTCGGCGTTTAGCCTTGGGTGGGATCAGCATTCCCAGAGTCTGATTCCTTGAGTCACGTAAACAGAGAAATGTGGGAGATTCCAACTTCTGGTGTCAAGGGAGGCAGGGAAACTAGTTGAAAGCAAGATCATTCTTTACAATGTGAGACCCTTCAGAAAGGAGAAAAATCAAACATGATAGAAGTTCAAGGTCTTGACGTGGTAGAAGTCAAGGAAGCCAAGAAACTGAATGAAAGTGAGGCTGACAGTCACACAGTGAAAGATAGTGGAGACTCTCGATAAACAATGCAAAAGTCCTCAATGTTCCAACAATATACATCTCAGATAATACCTGAAATATAAACAATTAGGATTTCTAAAATAATGGGTTGCTTATCTAGTTACAAATCCAGGTACCCTGGGGTCTATACAAGAATTGACAAATGTACATCAAACATCCGACAGGTTACTCATTTTCCAACCATGACAGACAACATTAATCAGTCTTTGACTGTCAGAGAAATATTCCTTATGGCTTCCACAAAAACAGCCTAAAGAAGGAAGGGTCACCAGGGTGACGGCACACATC
This sequence comes from Alexandromys fortis, assembly GCF_014885135.2. Classification (NCBI taxonomy): domain Eukaryota; kingdom Metazoa; phylum Chordata; class Mammalia; order Rodentia; family Cricetidae; genus Alexandromys; species Alexandromys fortis. The sequence continues at coordinate 1,312,648 of NW_026068115.1, read as the reverse complement.
TCTAGTCCAAGAATTTGGGAAGGAAAGACAAGAGGATCTCTGTGAGTTTGAGTCTAGCTTGGTCTGCATATCAGGTTCAAAGCTATATATAGATAGACCCTTTTCAAAAACTAAAACAAAAGCCAGAAAAGTTGAGTTTGCCTTAAGTTTGGCTGACAATCCGTTGTAGAGAGGAAGTTGTAAAGGTGGGAGCTTGAGGCTGATGACACTAAGTCTTCCGTGAAAAGCAGAGAGAGATACATGCTGGCACTCAGCTGCTTTTTACTGCATTTGCTTATGTGTGGGGTGGAGGGCACGCACATACCATGTAATGAGGACGGCCAGGGAACAATGTGCACAAGTCAGTTCTAGCTTCCCACACTGTGGTTCCTGGAGATCAATCTCAGGTCTTCAAGCTGAGACATCTTTTCAGGACCAGGACCCCAGATCATAGAATGGTACTGCATTTTCAGGCAGGTCCTTTAGAAACGGCCTCATAAAACATCCTTAGCAAAAATCAAGGTTAGTCAGCACAGTGGGTACATTATGAATGTGTTCTCATGAATTGGTGTGGGAGCGCACGAGCGTGTGTGTGTGTGTGTGTGTGTGTGTGTGTGTGTGTGCTTGTGTAGGCTGGGATCAACCTCAGGTGTTGCTTCTCAGGTGCCAACCACCTTTTGCTTTTGTTTGTTTGGTTTTGGGTGGTGTTTTTTGTTTTTCTGTTCTGTTTTGTTGTGGGCTTTTTTATTTTTGCTTTTTGGAGACGGTTTCTCTGTACAACCTTAGCTGTCTTGGAACTTGCTCTACCAGCCGGCCTCAAACTCAGAGATCCACCAGCCTCTGCCTCCTGAGTGCTGGGATTAAAGACTTTTTTCTTTTCTTTTTGAGACAGGGTCTCAGTTTTCAAGTAGGGTGGGCAGATTTGCCAGCAATCTTTGGGAATCTTCTGTCTCCATTTACCCGACACTGGAATTATAAGTACACACTACAAGACACAAATTTTTCTGTTGTTTGAGGTGGGGGTCTCATCATGTAACTAGGGCTGATGTTAATCCCACCAATCAGGGGCAAGCATGAATCCTGACATATTTCCTGGCTATGTACCTCCCTCCCACATGTTGTGCAGATGTGTCAAATAAACTTGTTTAGGGGACTGAAATCTTCCATAAACAGCAGCCTCCAGCATTTCAGGAACTGTCTGTCCTTGCGCAAAGGGCTTGCAGATCAGAGGCATTTGTGTTTCCTGGATCTCTTAGGCATAGTAATTAAAACTTAAGATGTAACATTGGCTCTCACACTTACTGGAACTCACTATGTAGATCCAACTAGTGTGAAACCCCCAGAGATTTACCTGTGTCTTCCTCCTGAGTACTGGGATTAGGAGTGTGCACTGTTATGCCTGGCAAAAGTTTTGCTTTGTTTTTCATTCAACGTGCTTTTTGAGAACTGTACTCAGAGGCCTCATGCTTGTGTGGCAAGCACTTTAGTGATGGACCCACCCAGGCCCACCCTCCTGTCCTCTTTGTAGACACTTTGTAATGGTACTTTTTTTTCTTATTTTAAGAAGGTTATGTTGTTGCTCTGAAAACATTAAGAAGCAAAGAAGAGAATCAGGAGAAAGGTGCTGCCTGAATCCATGGCTCTGACAATCGTGATACCACCAACTGAGGCCCTTTGGCACCTGACCATGGCAAATTAGAAGACCCTGAAAAACGAATATCCTCTGACCTTCTTATCTCCTGTATCTTGTTCCTTTTCTTCCCCCCAAATGAGTCATAGGATCCAGAATTCCTCTCCCCGGAAGTAGGCCATAGAACCAGAACACCTGCCCCCATCCAAGCCCTAAAACCCGGACAAGGCACAGTCTTTCTCCCTTGGAGGTGCTCACTCTAGAAGGCCCCTGTCTCATTCCTAGGAAGAAGGATAAAGTGGCCAAGAAGGATCAGAGCAGCCGTGTTGCTGGATTTTCAAACTCTGCCAGTAAATATTAGGTTCCATTGTTCATCCTTCTTTGCTTCTGTGTGGCTATCCATTCCTCACCACCCCGGATCATGAAAAGAGTTTTCCGAAGGCTCCCATGTCGTAGGAAACACATTTTTTCTTTTTTTTTTTAAGTGTTCTTTCCTCTTGCTAATTTATCTTCTTATTGCAGGGCTGCAGTGTGTGAAGAATGGACCAGAGCCTCCCATCCCTGTAGTACTTTCATGTTTCAAGTTTCACTTAACCTTCTATCATTATCATCTCATCATAAAAATCAAGCCAAGCACCATGGTACATCCAATCCCAGAACTTGAGGGTCAGATGAGTTCCAGGCCAGTCAGGGCTATAACTGAGACCATCTCTCAAAACCCATACAACAAATTGTCTTCACTGGTTCATGGTACAGCTTGGGCTGGGTGGAATATTATCTTTTCATTGTTCTTGTTTTTATTTGTGTTGCTTCAGTTCTTTACCCTTATGAAATCATAACAAGGGCATATATTTGAAGATGCACATATCAATATTTCTGCCAGTTTTCTTAAGCTGTAAGAAGCAGAGTCTTGGTGGGCAGTGGTGGTACATACCTGTAATTCCAATACTCAAGGAAGGCAGAGGCAGGTGGATGTGAGTTCGAGGTCAGCCTGCCAACCTGGTTTAAAGGGTGAATTCCAGGACATCCAGTGCTACACAGGGAACCTTTGCCTTGAAAAAAATAAAAACAACAACAACAACAAAAATAAACAAACAAAGGAAAAAGCAAAGGAAGTAAAAGAGAAAGAAAGTCAGGGAGTTGAGGGACCTAGCCTCACCCAATCTCCTTGGAGGACAGTATTGATGTGGGAGTGATTTCTTAATAATAAAGAAACTGCCTCTGCCCTCATAGGACAGAAAATTAGGTAGGCAGGGTAGACAGAAGAGAATGCTGGGAAAAAGAAGCTGAGTCAGAGAGTCACTATGATTCTCCCGCTCCAGACAGACACAGGTTAAGATCCTCCCTGGTAAGCCAGCTCGTGGGCTACACAGAATAATAGAAATGGGTTAGAACAATATGTAAGAGCTAGCCAATAAGAAGCTGGAACTAGCCGGGCCAGGCAGTGTTTGAAAGAATACAGTTTCCGTGTAATTATTTCGGGCATAAGCTAGCCATGCGGGCGGCAGGATGCCGGGGGACGCAGCCCGGCCGCTCCTATTTCAACAGATGGCGCCCAGATGTGATGGGCTAAATCCACTTAAAAACCTGAGAAGGCTTAAAAATAAGGGAGAGAGAGTTTAACACAGATTTTTGTTGTTTGTTGGTGGCGTGCTGTAGAGAAATTTCCTGATTCAGCAACAGCAGCAGAAAAAAAAGCTGCGTCATTTTAAAGCGCTGCTTCCTGGGCACTGTGCTGCCAGCGTGAACTCTGGCTTTAAAGCATTTCAAGGCTTTTATGGGACTGGACGTTTGTGTTCCCGCTTGGGATCGGAGGAGAGTGCTCTGAGACCGTGCAGATGGCTCAGGGCTCCCCGCCTGCACCTGGGCAGAAGGCCGAATCAGGCTTAGGCAGGTGGAAGAGCATGGCGGATTCCTGCCGCCATACAGAGACGCGTTTTCAGACTGCGCAGTGCTCTGCATGTCAGATTTGGCTGTAACTTGGATGAAAAGAGTTTCTGTGCTGCACACTCAGTCTCAGAATTAAACTGCTGATTGCGGCTCCAATTTGGACTGCTGTGTGCCTGGAACTGTGAATGGTTCAGGGGCACCAAATGGATCTGAGGCAGGAGCGGCTGCTCCATGCTGAACTGTGCTGACCTCAGGCAGGAACTACCGTAATTACCTTAAAACTGCGCAGTTAAAGTTTAGACTGGGCAGGACACAGGCAGTACCATATTACCTGTACATGGTGCAACTTAAGTTTTTAAGAAGTGCTTAACATTTTAAAAAATGCTCCTGGATAGTAAAAAAGTTACAGATTCACAATAAAACAGATTCAGTCACTGTTGGATGAATGTATGTAGGCTTGGGAAAGAGAAGAAAAAGAATATAAAGAATAAAGTTAATGTCTTAAAAAGAAAAAGGGTAACATCTTTAAAGAGACAGAGTACAGAATTACAGATAGTTATAGATTAAGAGAAATAAAGAAAAATAAGCCACGTAAAAATGGAAAATTCACAGAGAGTCTGGATTATGTACATTGTGTTTTCTTTAAAATTTTTGACTGTGAAGGAGCTAAGTACAGAGAGACATTTCATTATATGGGCTGCTAATCTGAACCTGCACATATGTTCTAAAGGTATCTTGACTTCAGAATTTGGATCTAAGGTTATGATGCTTTGGAAAAGTCCTTCTTTTGTTTTCACAGAGGATGAGAACATGTGAATTCTTTCCAGACCAATGTGGTTTAAATGACCAAGACCTGCTTGAAAGGTTGCTATCAACCCCCAAATTACTTCACCCAACAAAAAGCAGGAAGCAGTTTGGAGAGAAAAAACTATGCCCATGTTCCCAAATATTGTTTATAAATGTTCTTTTACATTTAAAGGGGGATATGATATAGATATGAATAATTTGCATTGGTATGGATTTTAAGGTCAATTTTGTTATATGTATTTCTGATCTTGATTAAGGTATTGTAATTGTGTAGTTCATTTAAAAATGTACTGTATAATTAGGAAATATAGGTTGCTAATGGATAATCATCGATGATAGTAAAGCTTGTAGTCATGTTAGTTAGATTTTCTAGATATATAGAGATATATTTAAGTTAGATAGGCATTCTTCATATCTTTCAAAGGCTACAGAATATGGCATTTAAATGTTTTAATAACTTAGGGCTTTTCATGACAATGAGACATGTCTGCTCCTGGCAGCACCAATCTACTTCAAAAGGAAGATGGGCATCGAAGAGGATCCTTATGGAGTTTGATAGCCATTTGGGCAAGAAACTGCTCTTGCCTGGACTGTTGCATAAACTGGACACAGGGAACCCGCAGAGAGAGGACTGCTGAACTTGCCTAAAGGTGAGATGGTCTTTCGGGGTTCCTGACTCATGAAAGAGTCTGAGAGACATTCTGCAGGACACAGCAAAAAGTGACTGAACTGTCTTTGGAATTTCCTGCTTGATGAGAATGTCTGCTGAATACTATGGGCCTGTAGGCTGAAGATGGATGCCCCAACGGTACCAAAGAACTTTGGGTGACTGTCCAGGCAGCTAGATGTCTCTGTCATTTCTAGAGTTTTCTTATTTCTTGTTTACTTAGGTATTATTATATCCTTCTGGAGTCTTTGATGGAGTTGAAGAATGAATAGTTATAGTTTTCCTTAGTTATGATAAGAGATAAAATAGATATAAATATTGTAACTGTAATTCTTACTTGATAACTGTTTTGTTATATGTAATTTTACTATGTTAAAGTTAAAGCCTTTCTTTTTTGTTTAAACAGAAAAAGGGGAAATGATGTGGGAGTGATTTCTTAATAATAAAGAAACTGCCTCGGCCCTCATAGGACAGAAAATTAGGTAGGCAGGGTAGACAGAAGAGAATGCTGGGAAAAAGAAGCTGAGTCAGAGAGTCACTATGATTCTCCCGCTCCAGACAGACACAGGTTAAGATCCTCCCTGGTAAGCCAGCTTGTGGGCTACACAGAATAATAGAAATGGGTTAGAACAATATGTAAGAGCTAGCCAATAAGAAGCTGGAACTAGCCGGGCCAGGCAGTGTTTGAAAGAATACAGTTTCCGTGTAATTATTTCGGGCATAAGCTAGCCATGCGGGCGGCTGGATGCCGGGGGACGCAGCCCGGCCGCTCCTATTTCAACACAGTATGCCCTCCCACAAGGAGCTCTATGCCTCAGCCCCAGGCTTCTGTTAAGGGACAGGTCAAGCTGTAGCAGCAGAGCCTAGGAAACAGCTACCCATAGCGGATTGAAGAGGCAAAGGCCTTCCCTTAAGACAGCTAAACACTGGCCTCTTCTCTCTTCCTCTTCCTCTCCCAGGGCCGTCTCCAAATTGCTACCAAAGAACTTCCAGACTCTCATTGATTTCCTTCTGCAGGAAAGGGAGTGGAAAGGGGAGAGGCAGGCAGCTCTGCTTAGGGCAAATGAACTGTTAGCCTCTCCGGATACGCGCTGCTCTGGGCTCATGGGGAGCTGACCTGGATGGATTTGCTCACCTTCCTTTCCGTTCAGCCCATCCATAAGGGACCAGAGAGTGGAGGAAATAATTCCAGTGTCCCATTTTCAGAGTGGCTGAGAATAGGACCACTATCACAATGTTTTAGCCAAATTTGAAGCAAGCTTTATTAAATACTGGCCAGGATGATAAACTCTGGCCTGGTCAATACCCGGAATTCCAGGAGCATGGCACCAAATTACATTAGTCACAGGCCTGTAAAGGCAAAACCCACAAGGACGTTCTTCCCACCGTTGTCCAATCAGAGACAAGCATACATCCTGCCGTACTTCCTGCCTACATGTGATCAGGCACACTCTGTGCAGCAGAAGTGAAAACACAACATTTGTTATCTTATATGAACAACAGCCCCCAGCATTCCAGGAAGTGATCTGTCTTTGGGCAAGTGGGGCTTACAGGCTAGAGGCATTTTTGCTGTATAGATCTATTAATCCCAGTAATTTAAATGTGAATGTAACTTTAGCCCTCATGACTTGTTTCCCCTTTTGAGGAGACTGTTCTGGTGGTCCCCACTGAGCACTCTCTGCACTCAAACATGGTGTGTGGGTCCTTCTGTTTATATGTTGCTATTATTGGTTAATGAATAAAGAACTGCTTTAAGTCTATGGCAGGCAAGAACAGTACTAGGTGGGGAAAGCTAGGCAAGGGCAGTCAGAGAGAAGCTATGGAGCCTCTGGAGATAGATGCTGGGAGCTTTACCTGGTAAGCCACAGCCATGTGGCGATATACAGATTAATAGAATGGGTTAAATTAATATAAGAGTTAGCTAATAAGAAGCTAGAGCTAATGGACCAGGCAGTGATTTAATTAGTAAGGTTTCTGTGTGATTATTTCGGGTCTAAGCTAGCTGGGTAGCCAGGAACCAACAAGTGGTCTCTTACTACACAAACAGGTTTCTTTCTCTGGTCCAGAGGTAAGAGGAGGACAGTGGCTGCCAGCATGAGATTACATAAAAACATTTCTTATTACATTTATTGTTTTTTGTGGTGGGTGATAAAGTGTGTGTGTGGAGGTCAAAGGACACATTCTGGGAGTTAGGTCTCTCCTAACGCTCTGTGGGTCCCAGGAATCAAGCTCATCAAGTGTAGCAACTCTTGAGCTTCCACCCTCTGAGCTCCCTGCCTGTGAGGATTCAAGGATTTCTGGCTCCCGACTACCCAATGTTGGACAGATTACAGGCTTAAGAACACAGCCACCCACCCCTCAACACACACACACACACACACACACACACACACACACACACACACATGATTGCCCTGGCCTCAGACAGCAACTGCAACTCTGGGGTTCCCCGGGCTGTCTTCACTTTTGACCAACTGATAACAAATCTGGGGATTTCCATTTCTCCCTCCCAGAGAACTCAGCGTAGCCTTGGATGTATGACCAGCAAGATGCTGCAGAGGCCAGGAGTCTCGCAGACACAAGCTTCCTTCTACCACAGGGACTGTGGGGACCACATGAGCCTGCGACAGTACACGGTCCTGCCAACTGTGGATGCTCACCCGAGTCACAGTGTCCGTGTTTTATTTGGGTTTCATTGCACAGCACCGCTGAAGGATGTCCACGTACTCAAACTCAATTTTTAATCCACGTCTATCCCCAGAGGTAGGGCATGTATCATATGGCTCAAAGTCCCAACTCTAATCCTATGCTTAGATTTTCTGGCACGACCATGCCCTCCTGAGTCATTACTTAGCACATAACCTAGAAGTCATGAGTTGGCTCCTTCTGCAGTGTGGTCCAAGAAGCCTATTGTCTTACTAGAGACCCCACGGTCACTCTGGGCGTCCCAGGCTACTTGGGCTCAAAGGCCATAGTGTGATGGTGGCTGCCTGTGGACTCAGGACTCAGGAGCTTAGGGAGGAGTAGAAAGAGAGAGAACTTCTCCCGTCAAGCCTGATGACCTGATTTTGACCTCCATGAGCGTTACGGTAGAAGGAGAGAACCCGGTAGCTCCCTTCCCTCCAACTTCCAAACACTCATTTCCCATGCATGGGAACACACACTAAATAAATGTAATAAAAACTAAATAGAAATACATAAACCCAGGGAAGAAAAGAGGAAAGCACAAGGATCCTTGTGTCGTGTGCTTTCTGTGGTGGCCCATGGGTCCTCGGGCACCCACATAAAAAGCAGGCATTGCAGCAGGCAACTGTGACCTGAGCCCTGACTTTCTCCAGATTCAGTGAAGTAAACAAACAAACAAACCATTACAGATGCCTTTGTTATTACTGTCCCTGTGTCCTATGAACTTTGTCAATCTCTTTCTCTATTAGAATGTAAACCCTCTGAGGCAGAGATCATACACAAACTAAGGGCGGAAGTCCTGGTGACCCTTCACCCTCCCAAGCCATTCTGTGCCTCCAGGACAGAGCAGGGAAATGGGTGCCCAGGGATAAGGTGCCCATCATTGGAAGGCTCCTCTTGTGGGTGTCCACCTGGCTCACAATGACTTCCTCCTCTTCAAACTTCCTCCCTGCCCAGACTCGAGCTGTCCTCCCAGGACACAGCTGACGGAACTCCAGGCTCTGATTGCAGACAGTCAAGTTTCAGCAGAGATCCATCTTCAAAGGCATGAAGGACGCCATCAAGTAGCTGAATTCCAGCCTTGAAGCCAGACTTCAAGGTCACGGAAAGGAAGCTAGGTTAGAGTGCAGGACGGTCCTCTCTGCCCTTCTGCCCTTTGTCCCAGTCCTCACGACTAGTTTGCCAGCTCCTCAGCCTGTGGATCCCAACAGCCTCTCTCTGTTGTCCTCCTTCCCTCCTTCAGCTCATGTCGGTTCCTTCCTCTTAAAGGATTCTTTCCCATTTTCTTGTAGGTTATAATAGAATCACATCACTCCCCCTTCTCTTGCCTCCCTCCAAACCCTCCCATGTGCTCCTCTTTGCTCTCATTCAGATTCATGGCCTCTTTTTCATGAGTTGTTGCTACCTACATACATATGTGTGGATAATATATAAACGTGTATATACAATATATCTATATTCCTAAATAAATAAATACAACCTGCTTGATCTATATAATGTCCCTTATTTTTAAATGTTTTCCTGACCATTTGTTATTGCTCTTCCCTGGGGAAGATTGCAGGTTATTGCTATTGCCTTTGGTTTCCCCTGTAGGTCGAGTTAAGTCTCTGTTGCTGAAGACATGCACTTCTGACACAGGGACCAAAGTTCCCTGGGCTGAATCTAACCTGAAAGCTCCTTCCTCAGTTCTAATTCTCATGGTACTGGAAGACTCTATGCAAGCTTCCAAAGGAGTGTGGCAACCGACAATCCCATGCAGACAGCCACAATTCTTACAGACATATCAATAATTAGTACAATAACCCGAAAGGTACAGTAATGACATGTGTACCTTGGCAGAACCCAACAGCCCTCTAATCAGACTTAAGTCCCACTTAGCAAGAGGGAAGTCATGCCTAGTACTGGATACCTAGCCAACTCCCCAGGGCTGGTGAAGTCATGGGTCTTGGAGGAGAACCTAAACTACCACTTACCTAGAGCAGCATAGCTCCTGACAATACTCTAAGCATTTGTCCTTATGCCCACAGAGAAGTGTATTGCTCACCTCACATGAAAGAATATTTTCTTTGCAGCAGAATGAGACCACTACAGAAAACTACATCCAATCAAAATTCAGAACTCTGGAGCCCAGGCCCAGCTAATACATCCATTTCTCAATTCATTACCGCTCAGGGTCTCAGAACTAGAGTGGGAATGATGGACAGAAGATGGGTGGAGTGAGAAACGTACTCAGCATGAGGGACGGAGTAAAGCAGGCCCTGGATATGTAGAGGGACCTGGCATACCAGCCCCAGCTCTTCCTTTGCTGTCTCGTAGAACTTGTCTAGCATTACCACAGTCATTCTTGGTTCTTGCAGCAAACCTGGAGACTTGTGCACAGAAGCATCTACACCAAATAAACCCACCTGAGTAGACACGTTCACTCTCAGACGTGGCAATCCAGTAACACAAGCCATGTGCCCTGCTCGAAGAGCTTCATCAACACTGACAGGAGAAGAGGGCTCATTCCAATGCTCCCTCCCCTGTGTTGCTCTCCACAGCCCTGACCAGACTCTAGGGCACCCAGTGGATTATCCTTGCCTGAGCTCCTTACCCCATCCTGAACATTTTTTCAAGCTCCTTCCTGAACTCCACTATGCCACGAAGCTCTGGTGGGACCTTGTTATTGTCACAACTATAAGGGCAAACTTGATGTGTATATGTATTGCTTTCATTGGTTGATAAATAAAGCTGTTTTGGTCAATGACTTAGCAGAGTAAAACTAGGCAGGAAATGAGAGAGAATAGGCAGAGATTCAGGGAGATGCCATGTAGCTGCTGAAGGAGAATCTTACCAGTAGGCCACAGCCTTATGGCAATACATAGATTAGTAGAAATGTGCTAATTTAAGGTATACAAGTTAGCCAGGAATGTGCTTGAGCTGTTGACCAGTGTTCTAGTTAATATAGTTCCTGTGTGATTACTCAGGTCAGGGTGGCCTGGAAACAAATGAGCAGTCTCTGCCAACACAAACGCCCAGAGTGAAGAGAAGATTTTGTGAAAAGGTTGTGTGTCTAATGTCCTGAGCCACTGCCCGTCCAGCTCTCCAGAGGCAAAGTCCCAGCCTCTCCGCTGAGATGGCTCAGACATGGCCAATTCTGACTCCCATCTTCCACCAAGGAAGAGGGACCTTCCTTGGTGAGTAGCTCCACACCACTGCCAATTCTCTGTCACCTTGGGTTAGGGAGCAACTTGGGTTGCCTTTGGGCTCTGTGCCAGGACATGTTCCTAAACCATCAGCTCCAGAAAGGGGTTTGTCCCCAGCAGCACCGTGGACATGTTCCTAAACCATCAGCTCCAGAAAGGGGTTTGTCCCCAGCAGCACCGTGGGCAGGCCTCTGAAATGCTCCACCCATCTGTGCTGACCACAAGTCATAGGCCCAAAGGACTCTGGGGGCAGGGCTGGTCCTGGGTTGTGCTGGAAGGGAGGGGAGACAGACAGAGAAGGCTGTAGGGTTCACAGACAAAGCCGGAGAAGCAATGAGTGGCTTAGCATGAGCAGTGTCTCTTGTGTCCTGGAGGCCTCATGACACACTCCCCATGATACTTTCTTCCAAGAAAACTGAGGGTGTCTCAGGCTCACACTGCAAGCTCACTTCCACTTGATCTCTGACCTCAGTGTGACATCCAGGTCCCTCTCCAGCTTCCCCACCCTTCATGCCAGATCCCACTCTCCTGAGCCTCTGGGTCTCTACCAAAAGCTCCAGACAAAACTGGCATGTCTAAGTCCTTGACTGTGCAAGGAGTATCCCCCAAAAAGCTAGAGGCACCTTCTGTGACCTTCTTTGGGAGAGCACCCCCAAAGGCTCCCCCACACAGCCACCCTCTCCAGGCAGCAGAACTGGTATTCTGTTGATTTCCACAGAAATAACTCATTATTTTATGCTCCAGACCAGAAAGCCCCACACGTGGAGTTAATTCCCATCCTGACAGAAGGCCAGCGCCAGCCAGAATAGGGAGGATTGCTCAATACCCCCTGGGCACTGCTGTTTCCATCACAGGGTTAATTAGTCCCCAAGAGCCCCTGGCCCAGGGAGGCTGCTCAGCCTGGGAGGCCAGAGCCTTGGATGACAAATCTGTTTCTGTCTATGACTGTGTGTCCACCAGACAGGGACTGTACCCTACCCTTCCCTCCCCCAGTTTCCCCATCTGCAAAATGTGCAAGTGAGCTCCTGTGATCTCCACAGTGATTCCCAGGCTTGTGGTTTCCATGCTATCCTGTGACATCTCAGCAAGCAACCTCCTGCAGACCAGGAGAGCCGTCCAAGTCAGTTGTGACATTTCCAGTCATCTGCAACATTGCCTAGCACTAGAAGATGGTCCCTGACATCTGATGACCAAGTACACGTTCTAGGGCATAGTTTGACATTTACAAGAAACCACAATACCTTGGGACATTCTTTGACATTCCAAAGCATCTTCTGACATTCGACATTCACCTTTCCTCTTTGCCATTCTAGCCATCTTATTCTGTGGCATTCTGTGACATTCTCAATTCCTGCCATGTAGATGTGTTCTGCTTCCAAGAGGCCTCCATGACACAACTGAAACAACCCGTTCTCTGCCCATGCACCCTGCGTCTCCCAGCACCCGGGACAGGATTTCTGTGGACAGACGGCCTTGAACTTGATTATGCGGGTTCTTGAGGGCAGTTCGTGGGTTAGCCTCTCCAGGAATAGTAGTCTCACCCTTGGCCCCTCACTGCCACTAGAACAGTTCAATTCTGGTTCCTTCCTTTAGGACAAACGGGGGGAGGGGCTCCTCCAGACCAATAGTTTAACATACCAGATATTTTTAATTCTTTGGCCTAATCACACGTGGTTTGACCAAGTATAGGACAAAAGTGGTGGGCCTGGATCTTTTTAGTTGTGAAATGGTATTGCCCTTACCAGGCCCTGCTGGCTGCAGCCAAAACTGCAGAGGGATGTAAGTTAATCAAGAGGTTGGCAGAGGGTGCAGTGAGACAGGGTGGGAAGGTTCTCCAGAGGGACTAGAACACAAGGTAGACGTCAAGGTCTTCTTTCACAAAGGCAATGGTGCAAAACAGCCCTGCAAAAAAGAGGAGTTGGCTTTGGGTCTCAGGCCTACTTCCTCCTTGACATGGGTCTATGAGAACAAGATTCTCTTCTGTGGGCCTCAGCTCTCCCATCTAACATATGGGTAGCAGACGGGTCACCTAATTTTGCTGTCTGGGCTTCTCAGGCTGAGAAAAACAGGAAGTCTTGAAGTCTGGGTGTTCTACCATAGTAGGTAAAGCCAGGACAGTGGTAAATTGGTTAAAACTTCAGGTGTTGAGAACTGGTCAAAGCTAAGTGCTGTGTTCTGAATGTCCAAATAAAAGAGTGTAAGGCTCTCCTTCTTTGAGTTTCAGGAGAGCAATACCAAGGTTCTTTACCGAGAGGGGCAAACAGACATGACCTAGCTGTCCGCACCCTCTCTAGTCCCCTCAACCCCCACCCGCCGTGGCCCCTGAATGGCAAGGACCTCAGCCCTTGCAGAAACCTTAAGAGACTTCGCCCCCTAGTGACCAAGATCTGACATTGCAGCTCAGGGCTCCCAGCCCTGGAAGGTGGCCAACTCTTCCCTTGGTGATCTATTGGTTGGCCTCTGCAGTAAAAACTGCAGTGAAGAGGCAAGGTTTGAGGGCTGGAGGTTGTTAAAGATGTTTCATTAATCTCATGAACAAATATTAAACACCTACTGTGTGCCAGGGAGAGGCTTTGGGATCCCGTTTACACACTGGGAAGGCAGCCACACTGCCTAGGTCTTGTTGGTTGCCAGCAGCCCTACTGTGTGCCAGGATTTTCATTCCTGATACTCTTCACAACAACCATGAGAGGCGAAAATTATCTGCATTTTACAGGGAGGGAAACTGATGCTTGTGGCTGTAAAAAGCAGAGCTTGAATTCTGACTAGGTGATTGCAGAGTTGTACATCTCGTGAGCACTGTAGAAGAAAGAGCCTGTGGTAGCTTTGGAAAGTGGGGCCACTGAGGTGGGTCAAGGGTCAAGGTGCTCTGAATCCCTGCCCTTCTCACAGCTGAGGGCCAGATGCTTTCTGGAGCAGCTGAGCTCCAGGATCCTGGCATTGTTCTCAGTGTCTATTGGTCCCACTTCAGGTGTGTCCCAGGCTTGTCCTCCCCTAGCGCAGCAGGGCCAGCTGCCTGGAGAGCCAGCCTTCCCTGGAGACTGCTGGGACCATTCCTGTGGGACCCCACCATCACCTCGGTTTGGAAAGAGTTGACTACAACTCTAAGTAAAGCTGCTGCTTGGTTCCTCATGGCGGGGAGGGCACTGAGGAGCTCTGCTCCCCTCAGTGACCGGCACAGCAAGCTGCCAGGCGAGGCCATACCAGGGCTGATGCCCGCTCCTGAACAGTGGCAATGGCAGGCCATGTCCTTGAGTGGGGGGGGAACGACACCAGAGCCGTGCTGGGCTGTGGGAACACAGTGGGCAGTGAGCCTGAAGGCAGGACATCATGTCACCTGGGAGGGCTGATGGGTACAGATGAGTGCTAGTGACCCTGATGTGACTGAACTGAGGACACGTGTTTGCTTCTGAGTGACCATGTGCACAACACTGAAGAAATCAAGGACTGTGTGTGAACAGGGAAGGCTGGGGTTGACACAGAGTGATATCTGGTAATCGGAAAGCTCACCATGGGAGGTGACTTGTATATGCCGGGCTGACATGGGACAACAGGGCTGGCTGTGCAGGGTGACATTCTGAATAACTTTGGCTATGCTGATGAGCTGGGAGAGGGTGCTGATTGTGCAGGAGCCCTGGCAAATAAGAGGCCAGAAAACTTCACAGCTCTCAGAGCCCACCATGAGTGTCCCTTCTTCTCCAGTAGCTTGGGTCCTTCTCTTCTGATCTTCCTACCACATGTATGTGTATATATTTGTGTGTGTGTGCATGCATGTGTGTGTGTGCGTGTGTACATGCATGTGTGTGCATGCATGTGTGTGCATGTGTGTGTGTTACTGGGATGGACCCAGGGTCTTGCATGTACTGCACCAGAGCTCTTTCCTTGGGCACCACTTCAGCTCTCCAGTTTCAAAAGGGAGAAGAGTGGCTAGGGACCGAGGTCAGGTAGGTCACTTGCCTAGCTAGCATGCATGGAGCTCTGGTTCAGTCCCAGCACCATATGGCAGCTCACACTCACCTGCAACTCCAATTTCAGGGGAGCTGATGGCCTCTTCTGACCTCCACAGGCACCAGCAAGCAAGTGTACACATTCAGGCAAAAACTCACACACACAAATGAAAAAAAATTAAATAAAGCTTTTAAAGAAGGGAACAAATGTGAGCAGTTGCTTGCTGCTAATCTAAATGGTCCAACCACGTGTGACTCTTCACTCTCCCTTCGGCAATCCTGAAGTTTTTTCCTTGCGTTGCTGGGAATAAAAACCATAGCTATCAATCACATGCTAGACGGGCACTCTGCCTCTGAGTTTGATATCCAGCTGCCTTTTAAACTCTCAGAAATCATTTCAGAAAGTAATACATGGCAGAATGTGTCACCTACCTGGGGGCTTTTCACAGATGGGGCCACTGAGTATACACTACCAGATGAGACATGTTAGCCTCTTGCACATTATAAGCAGGAAAACCCAGGCAGAGAATGCCTACTAGCCTGTCCTCCAGTACCAGTTAGTGAGTGGTGGAACCAGGATTCAAACCCAGCTTTACCCACCCAGAGTTATTCTCAGAGATGCGCATTATCCACGCTCCATCTCCCACTTCTAAGCACTTCTGTCTTTTTAAAAGGTTGATCAATAAAAATAATAGAGTAGCCAGGCGGTGGTGGTAACACCTTTAGTCTCAACACTCAGCAGACAGAGGCAGGAGGATCTTTGTTTAAGGCCAGCTTGGTCTACAGAGTGAGTTCCAGGATAGCCAGGGCTACAGAGAGAAACCCTGTCTTGAAAAACAATAAATAAAATAATAGAATATAAAAACTTCCTAGAGTAATAATTTGCATTTTCAGTTTATCCTGGACACTTCCAGACATTAAAGTTTTTTAAAATTATATTCGTGTGTGTATGTGTACATGCATGCACATGTGTATGTCCATATATGCAAGTGTGTGTATGTGTGTGTGCACATCCTCTCAGAGGTCAGAGAACAGTTTGCAGGAGTTGGTTCTCTCTATTCAGGCCTTCAGGATTGGTGGCAAGCCTGTGTACATATATGTGTAGTTCACAGGGTCACACGTGTTAACATAGATCCATGAAATGGGGATAGAGGTTGCTCTTTCCGTCTCCCAGAGCCCACAGACAGACAGACAGAAGCTTAGCCCTGGAGCCACATGCCACCATATTCTACTGTCCAAGGAGCCACCCTGATTCCATGTAGGAGTCTGTCCAGAGAGCAGAGTGTGAGGTTTTGCTGCTCACATCCCTCAGGTAATGGCTGCTCAGCAGTGCCTGCATGTCTCACCGGCTGGGGCACCTGCACGGGGCCATCTTACCGCACAGGGACCTGAGCTTCGGGGGAGCAGAGCCCTGCTCTATTTACCGCAAGTGGGGTGCCATGTGTGGAGGTCAGGGGACAACTTTTGGGAGTTGTTCTCTCCTTCCATCAAGTGGGTACCAAGCTTGGTGGCAAGCACCCACTTCACAGGCTCTTTTTATGTCTTCTATTTTCTTCCTATTGTCTCCAATTGGGAGGTGATATTTCCCAGTCCACAACTTCAGAAACCATATTCAAAATTAAGGAAAAAAAGCACAGTGGTCATTTTCAAAACGCTCAGCCCATTTGCACACCGAACACTGCCAGCAACACAGGTGGGAATATCTGACGCGCAGTTTCCATTGAGTTTGCTTGTTTTGCAGTGTTGAGGACCAAACCCGTGCCTTTGCAGTAAACATGAGGCAAACCCTGACAGTGTGGTATAGCCCCCTAAAACTTTTTTAAACTGAATTTCTCCTATACAATAGATTTTGATCTGTTTTCTCTCCTCTCCCAATTTCCCAGATCCTCCCCACCTCTTTCCACCCCTACTTTATTGTCATTTTTTCTCTTAAAAAAAAGGAACACACACACACAAAACCCATAAAAACACAAATATGGAAATAAAAATAAACAAAAGATCACTAAGACAAAAAAGAAAAAACCCCAAGCAAAGCAAATGAGACAAGAAGTCTACAAGATTCCAGTGAATTCATTTTGTGTTGGTCACCTACTCAGGTGGGCCTTTCCTGGATTAGTGCCTCCCCCACAGTCCAGACCCACCGCATCTTCTCTGAATGACATTCACCTGCTTCTGAATACTGTGTGCTGCTAGTCTTTTGTGAAAGTCAGGTTGCTGGGGTACAGAATATAATTTATCTCTAGACAGCAACTGCTAAAGTAGACCATCTGGGTGATAGGATTACATTCCAAACAACAACTGCAAGTGGACAGGCCCGGAGCCCACCTTCTCCTCATTGCTGAAGAGTATGTTTTGCATATAATAAATTTGTCCAACAAGATAGAGTTTTTCACATGTTTATTGTTACTAAAAGGATTAAAAGGTTTGTAACACCCCTTTGAAACAGCTGACCATATTTCCTGGCTCATATCCCTATTGAGTTGCCGTTTGATCACCTCCCCGTGGTGGTACTGTTATTTCTTCATTTATGTGTGGGAACTTTATATAGTACAGATATTAATTTCAATCCATAGTATAATGCACAGATAATTATTTCTAATGAGCTTGTTTGCCTTTTAGGTTTGACTCCTCCCACTGCATGGAGTCTATTTTTATATGGCTTGATCTGATCATTTCCTTGATCTCTTCTGTGCTTGTGCTTGGTGTCTTTCTTGTATAAGCCCTTCATGGAGCAACGACTCTTTCAGCAACCCTGAGTCTTGCTTTTTGAATATTGTCTGATACTGCAAGCAACTTACGGTCTGCAGCCTTCCTTGAACCCATTCCCGCTCTCCTGGCATAGGGAGGCTGCAGCCTCCCCCCCACCACACTTCTCCTGGAAGCACACACTGATGAGTTTGGAACAAAGCAAGCTGAACTCTTAGGAGCAATTCCCCTTGGAGAGGGGACAGATTCTTCATAAGCCCAGAGAGCCCAGGAGGGGCGACTTGCTGACCCACGCTACCTGGGCAGCGGCTTCCTTCAAACCACAGACGTGAATCACCCCCAATGAAAACTCCTGCAAATACAGTAAGCAGGGCACTGATCCACACACCCAAAAGGACACACACCTAGGTGCCCATTTTCACAAGTGTTCTCATGCGCACGTAAAGATGCTCACATCAGGCATATACATGCATTTGTGGGCACAAATACGTGCATGCATGCACACAAATGCCAGGATGCATTCAGGTTCACCAAAGAACTGCAGCGCTCCCAGTGCACAAACACATGCACATACACTGGCTGGCCCAGCAGGACACAGGGCCACACTCCAGCAAAGGCCAAGTGACCAAGGAGAGAGCAGGCTAAAGAAACCAGGAGCCCTTGATGAAGCTGGGGCTAGCGGTGGCTCAGGGTAGTCCTTTCGCAGAACTGACAGATGTGGTCCTCTGGATGGGCCAGGCACCACAAAGATGCCTGAGGACGTGCAGAATCAGGCTGGTGCGGCCTGACAAATGCGCTCCTACCCAGGTCCACATGAGCACATAGCAGAGCCGCGTGCACACAGCTCCACTGTGCCAGCTCCATACACCGACGCTGCCAAGCAGGGCCTGAAGCAACGCACAGGGCAACCTAGCCAAGCGCCTTCCTTCCCCTTTCGCCCCTTTGTCCCCTCCCCCACAACCAGCCGAGAGCTGTCTCCTTAGCTGAGCTCTTTGTTACTCTCCCCAAAGACCAAATCACAGCGGGACAATAGACTTTCAGGGCCAGCACAAATCGCCTCACCAGCTCTTCAGGGGCCCCAACCGCTTGAGTGACAGCTGAATCAGATCTGGATGGGGCAGGGCGCGGAGTGGGGGTGGGGGGAGGGGGGATTCTCCTTCAGGCAAGCCCCCAAGCCGCAGAGCTGGGAGGTCTCCTTTTGGCTTCCATTTTTGTAGAACCCTCCCCCCACTTCCCACCCACTTTCCTAAGGGGCACCGAGCCTTGGGGCCTAGCAGCTGGGTCTCCGCAGTCTTACTTCCTAGACACTGGTACACCCCATTTCTTTTCATTTTACCTTCCCAACATATCACTGCCAGAGTCCTGGCCTGGCCTCCTCTTTTCTGGGCTGGTCTCTCCCAGAAGCCTGCTTTTCCTACCTGAAGCAGACTTTCTACAGAGTCTCCCCACATCCCCTTCAAATAGTCTGAGCTCTTCCTCCAACACAAGGCACCATCTGACCCCTGGCCCCATTCCCGGCCTCCCCTAGCTCAACCGGAACACCAGTGCAAGGCTGAGGCTCCCAGGCTCCCGTGGGCCTTTGCGCTGGAGCGCTCTGCTGGGAACCCTACCCCGCCGCTTCGCCGCTTCACCGGGACTCTTGAGACAGTGAGGAAGACCAGGTGTTTTTCTTCCAACCATTATGGGTCGTGTTCATGTAAAATACAAGAAAATGAGCTTCTAGAGAACAAAAAAGTGAAGTTAATACAAGGCAGGCTCAGGCACCGAGACCAGCAGAGCAGCTCTCCCCGGCATTAATCCCTCCCTCGCCACAGGAGCCAGTGTTTAACCAGGAGAGATAGAAGCAGAGCTGACGAAACACCTGTGTGTATGTTTGGTTGCTTCATAACTGTCCAAACTGTAAAGAGCTTCCACAGCCTTCAAGGTGGGCAGGTGTGTGCTGCTGTCTCCGCACACGCTGTCTTAATATGCCATAGCGAGAACTCTAGACCGGCACAACGTGGACAGGTCTCCAGTGCCTCGTACCAAGTGGAAAACAGCCAGGCAGAGCCCAGTTCTACCCCTGCTCTTTCCTTCTCGCCCACTTCCCCTCAGGGAAACGGGCCCTTAGGCTCAAGGCCTTTGACTTGAGTAAAAATCTGAAGTCTAAGCCACTCCCAAGTCAGGGCAAATTTAAGACCTGACTCCATGCGATGGCTCACAGTTAAAAGGCAGGCTTGCCAAAAACATTCTGTAAAACTGATCCTGTCCCCAAGGTTTCTTATAGAAGTGCAAAATATCCCCACTTCTGAAAATGTCCAAAATTCCTTCCTTTGGCTGTAAGTACTTCAGGTAGGAAGGACAAAGCTTGTATGACGTCAGGAGTGGGGGAGGCACGGAAACAGGTTGGTGGGGACAAGATGCCAGGTGAGGAGCAGTGGCTGTGGCAGGAAGCATGAAGACTCTTTTGAGGGTGATGAGTACCAGTGCCTCCATCATGAAACACTATCTCTCCACTCCCCACCTCTGCCTCCCACCAGTAACTTCCATTCTACGGCCCCTGCCTGAATGAAAACGTGATGCTGATCCCTTCACGAGTGACTTCTTTCATCTAACACAATGTTTTCAAGGGTAAGAGTAACACAACTGCACTCTTTTTTAAGGTTAAACGTTATTCCACAGTGTGTTTAGGCCACACTGTGTCTACCCACTTTTATGTCCAGGGACATCTGGATGGTTTCTGCACAGTGGATACTGTGAAGGCTACTGCCGTGAACACTGGTGACAAACACAGTCCCAATTCTTTAAAATTCAATGAACAAAACGTTACCTGCCCGTCTGCTAAGCATTCACTCAGGATTTCATCATCATCTCCCTGAATTAGCACAGTGGGCCCTTTCTCCTCCTTCCCTAAACCTTTCCTTTCCAGGCATCCTCCCTAAGCCTTACACAGTGCCACATCTGGTGGAGTGGCCTGTTCAGAACCCACCACTTCCAAGCAAGAAGAGTTCTGGGTGTTGTGTAACTGTAGCGCTATGTTTGGGTGACACCGGAGAGCAGGTACAGCTCAGGGCAAACCTCTTGTGTCTGATGGACTGGACAGATGGGGTGCCCAGCCAGCTCCATCCAATGTCATGCTCCCTGCTGTAAGGTACACGTAAAAACAGTAGCCTGTGTCTTCTGGAGTCTGGGCAGGAGTCGGGATGCCCCTCTGCTGTCTTAGTTTCCTAATAGGTCTTCTGGTTCACAGAGATTTCCATCCCCTTCCAAGGCAAAGTCACTCAGTCAAGAAAAACCAATTTCACCAGGTGGTTGTGGTGCACTCCTTTAATCCCAGCACTCGGGAGGCAGAGGCAGGTGGATCTCTGTGAGTTTGAGGCCAATCTAGTCTCCAAGAACTAGTTTGAGAACAGCTAGGGCTGTTACACAGAGAAACCTTGTCTCAAAAAGCCAATAAAAAAAAGAAAGAAGAAAGAAAAGAGAAAAAAGAAAGAAAAGAAAAACCAATTTCTGTCTGCATGTGCCAGTTCCTGAGCTGGGTACCCAGATGGGCCATGATGATCAAACATGGTAATTTATGTTCACATGTTCATATGTGTGTGCTACATATATGTTGCCTGGGCATGAAGGGTTAAAACACCACATACACACACACACACACACACACACACACACACACACACACCCCAGGAGTTTTAAAGTGTCAGGGACTAAAGCCTCATTAATGCGGCCTTCCAAGGGATCACAGACGTTTAAAAAGGTTTAACAATACTACAGTCAGGAAGTGGTGGCACACATCTTTAATCCCAGTGCTCAGGAGGCAGAGGCAGGCATTTCTCTGAGTTTGAGGCCAGCCTGGCCTACAGAATGAGTTCTAGGACAGCCAGAGCTACAGAGAAACCTTCTTGAAAACAAAACAAAAGAAACCCAAAAAATACAAAAAGAGGAGAAAATCAGTTAGAAGCTGACAAGATGGCTCAGCAGACAAAGATTCTTGTTGTTGAAGCCTAGTGAGAAGAGTTCAATCCTGGAGCTCACATAAAAGTCGAAGGAAAGAACTGACTCCACGAGGTTGAGTTAAAGTCAAGGATGCACTATGTTTATACTTAAATG
Source organism: Alexandromys fortis (assembly GCF_014885135.2). NCBI lineage: Eukaryota > Metazoa > Chordata > Mammalia > Rodentia > Cricetidae > Alexandromys > Alexandromys fortis. The sequence goes on along the minus strand of NW_026068115.1, from coordinate 1,291,060 downwards.
CGCTCTGCCCCAGGCTAGACCACGGACAGTTGCTTAGACACACAGACAGCTGCAACAAGCAGCCATGACCAGCATTCGCGAAGCATTTCCTGTGACCAGCCCTGCACTAAGTCCTTACACTTACTGCTGTGGTCTCATTACAAATGTTACACAGGGATGGGTGTTTCAATTCCCATCTTATCTTAAAGACAAGGAAATCAAGGCTCATAGAGTGAAGTGACCTGGCGCAGGTCTCCGAGCTGGGGAGTGGCTGAGTTGGGACATAAACTTCCACAGGTGCAGTGAGTGACTCTTCCACAATGCATAGTCGTATCCAACATGTGCTTACACATGTACCAGCACATAGAGGAACACATCTCCATGCACATCATGTTCATATGGAAGCTTGGACACACAGACATGACACATGACTCCTAAACATTTAGGCGGATAACAGTGGGCTCACAGTGTCAGCTGGGTACATGTGGGTGGAGTTAAATTTTACTCTCACTAGGTCCTGACACAGACCGGCTCAATTGGCAGGTAGGAGCTTGGGGGCTGGACAGTGCTGTGCTAAGACCTTCCAGCTGGTGGCCCAGTTCCTCCAGGGACAGGCTGATGCCTTCTCCTCCCACCCACCAAGTAAGCAGAGCCACCCTTGGGGCCAGCATCACAAAGCCCCACACCTGGGCCCCTCCCAGGAGAGGCCTCACTCAGGAAACCTCCAGGTGGCTGCCACTGTGGCACTCCCCAGCCACAGCCCAACCTTCAAGTTCCTCCTTAATCACAGGTGTGGGGGAAGGAGACAAATTACACCCCACTTCAGTTTCCATCTGTCCCCCCAGACACCTGCAGCTCAGCACACCTGGAGCAGTTATCTACCTGGGCTGCTGACTTGACGGTGCCTTGGCTAGGCTTCATGGTGGAAGGCTGAGCAGGCTCCAGGCAGGCCGTTCAGGTGGCAGAGAAAACCCAGGAGCACAGAAAATACCATCTTTGGGATTTTCAATAAAACGCAAAAGACCACAAAGATGAGACCTTTCCAGACAGAAAGGTGACCTTAGGACCTGAGAATCCAGAGACCCCATACTCACGTGGACATATACATCTACCTAAGAATCCAGAAAGTGCCATTCTCTTGAACCTACCCTGTGCTTTATGGGTACAACTGGGTTGCCCAGGTCCCCAAAGGCACAAAGAGGATGCCTCACAGGCCCTCTGCTCAGCTCCCAGCTCAGGTCTTTGTGTGAATTCTTGGTCCTTTGCAAAGACCCGAGGCAGAGTTCGACCTGATTTGCGTTCTATTGCTATGATAAAACACCACAGCCAAATGTAACTTCAGGGTGGGGATTGGGTAAGTGCCACCGGCTTTCGAAGGATCGGGGTCCATGAAGAAGTGAATCAGGACAAGAATTCAAGGCAGGAATCTGGAAGTTGGAGCTAAAGCAGGGACTATGGGGAAATGCTTTTTACTGGCTTGCTCCGCATGGCTTCCTCAGCCTGCTTTCTTTTTCTTTTTTTTCTTTTTAGTAAGGAGCAGGAATTTAATCAAAATTGCTAAATCCCATGTCATCACCTGACTCCAGCCTGCTTTCTTATTCTCCAGGACTACCTAGCTGCCCAGGAGTGGCTCTGCCCAGAGTGAGTTGGGCCCTCCCACATCAATCACCAACCAAGAAAACAGCCTACAGACTTACTCAGAGGCCAATCTAATGGAGGCAGTTTTTCAGTTGAGGTTCTCTCTTCCCAGATGACCCAAACTTAGGTCCAGCTGATAAAAATTGAACCAGCACAGCTAGGAATGATGCTGACAGGTTTCTATTGCCCTCAGCTCCCTGACCTGGGCTAAGTCCCCTTCTATGAGTATTAATTAGGAAGGAAAGAGTGGGATCCCTCAGAGGGGTTCCTGACCGTGGTGCGATAAAGATTAAGTGATAAATGGCCAAGCATCTGGATCTGAGTCTAGGCTTCAGAAATGGATGAGGATGGCTCATCTAGCTTACACTAAGCCTGGGGTTCCACCCTCAGTACTGTATAAACCAGGTATGGGGGTGCATATCTGTAATCCCAGCACTCCGGAGATGGAGACAGGAGGTTAAAGAGTTGAAGGTTATCTTTGGCTACATAGTGAGCTCAAGGCCAGCCTGTGCTACATAAGATTCTGTTCTTTAGGAGACCCCATATTTCCTGCAGGGATGAATCTAAACATAAAGGATGTTCTCAGCCAGGCCTGAGCTTGCCTCCTCAGACTTTGGTGTCCTGGCTGTGGGTCTCAGGGAGCAGATGATATGGGACATCCAATGGGAAGCCCATTGGGGAGAAGCTGAGCTTGCAGAAGCTCCTGGGGTAGTACTGGGTGGAGCCAGAGCTTCTGGATGAACTCTTTCTGTCTATTTCAGACAGCCTGCAGACTGTGCTTCTCGAACCACAGTGCTGCTCAAAGCCAGAAGTGTAATTCAGGGATGTACACCGCTCACAGAACTAACAGTTCCTGAGCTGCTCCTCGCTAGACATGTTCTGTACTTGTGACATGTCTTGGAGAGGTTCAAGGTTTTCACACCCAATGAGAGAAGAGGATGGGAAGTCCTTGGGGACATGTGGAGGAAGCTTGGAAAGGGGCTAAATCACTACCTAGGTAATTGTAGATTCATATTCCATTTCAATCTGTGGGGATCCTAGACAAGATGCTGTCTGCCGCCTATCTTTGAATCTGTAAAATGGGAAGAACGATGGCTATAGCACAGGCCTGTTGGGTATATTAAGTGAGATGCCAACATGCAGTAAACATATTTGATCTGTGTAGGAGCATGCCAGTTCTTAGTCCTAGTGCTCAGAACAGCTCCCCAAACGTGGCTGTTTGGCTGCTGTCCGTGGTGCTGATAAACATCCCACTCATTTCTGTTAGGAGAATGCTTGGCTAGCATACATGAAGTCCTGGGTTTGGTATGTAGCACCATATAAACCAGATGCAGTGGTGCATGCTTGTAACATAAGAATTTGACATGGGACAGGAGAATCCAAAGTTCAAAGCTGTCATCGGCTACATAGCAAATTAGAGGCCATCCAGACATGAAATCTTGTCTTTAAAAAAAAAAAAAAATCTATCACACCAGGTCAGTGGTAGCACACACCTTTAATCCCAGTACACCTTTAATCCCAGCCCTCAGGAGCAGAGACAGGCAAATATCTGTGAGTTCAAGGCCAGCCTGGTCTACAAAGTGAGTTACAGGACAGACAGGGTTGCACAGTGAAGCCTTGTCTCAAAAAACAAAAACCAAACAAGCAAACAAAAACCAAACCAAACCAACAAAATTTAAAAATTCACTCTCTCTCTCTCATCCTCTAAATTCAGAATCTTGGTGACTTGGTAACATTCTCAGATCAATGGGGATTAGCTCACAGCATTTAAAACATTTCCCCCTAAACATTTATCGTCAGACCTAAGGTACAGTTGAAGGATGTCAGCTCTGGTCCCCGTGGGAGGTTGACATGCTGCTCTTTTTTTTTTTTATGTGCCAACCACTTCCATCAAGAGTCATTTGTGTTCTTCCAAGAACTTCAACATGGTGAATCATGGTGAATAGATTTTCAATTAAAGAAAGAAAAGGACAAATCACAATGGCATTTTTAAACCACCAATTGATAAACTGTACTCTCTCATTTCTTCAGTCTTAAGCTACTGCCCAGAAACCCAAGTATTTTCAACAGTACTTCAAAAACTATTATCTTTCATTTTTCATTCTTAAATTCTCTCCCATTTCTGAGCATGTGTAAGAAGAATGACCAGGGTACAAACCCTCGGTTCCTTCTCACACATCTGGGCAGGGCAAATCATGGCTAGGCCCAGCGTGGCTTTCAACTCTGAGGTTAGCAACTTCTTCAAGACTGGTTTTCTCTTCTTTCCTCTTTCTTTCTTTTTTTCTTTTTTGGTTTTGAGTTTTTTAATTTTTTGAGACAAGATTTCTCTGAGTAGCCCTGGCTATCCTGGAATTCACTCTGTAGACCAGGCTGGCCTCAACCTCAGAGATGCACTTGCCTCTGCCTCCTGAGTGTTGGGATAAAAGACATGTGCCACCACTACTCAGCAGGACTCTGAGATTTCTTACCTAGGGCTGGAGCTCAGTGTCCAAGTTCGATTCTCAGCACCCGTGAAAGGTGGCTCAGCTCATAACCACCTGTAACTCTAGCTTCATGGGATCTGATGCTTTTTTCTGGCCTTTGGGGCAACTGCACCCATATAGCAACTGTGTGTGTGTGTGTACGCACACACACACACAGATATACACATAAATAAAAATTTTAAATCTGAGTTTTCTTACCTATAGAGATTAACAATTTCCCTATACAGGGCTATTGGGAGGACTCAAAGTGAAGTTGCTCCTAATATGTGTAGCAGCATCTCAAAAATTCTTCACAAAGTGTCATCATCATCGTTATAATCACCACCATCTCATCATTATTTTGGACATCTGACTCTTTCTGAGGAGACATTAATTCCTATTAAATTGGCTCCATCCTCCTCAATGTTGGGGTTGTTCTGGAACGCCTGCCTTCCGCCCCACTCCTGTGGGCTGGGCAATGTCCAAACCACCAGTCTCCCCCTCTCTTTCTCTGTTCAGTGTAACTCTCACCCTAAGCCCCTTCCTTGTCAGTTATTGTTTGGTCCAATTCACCTCTTCTGAATATTCAGTGAGGAAGGCAGCTAATTGAGGCAGATCTCATTGGAATCCCAAGTTGGTCCTCACTAGTCATGGCCCCTTCTGTAAGTCACCAAACTCTCTACCTTCATTTCTTCAACTACAAAATGGTAATGATGAGTTGCCTTCTCATGAGATGTTCACAGAGAAGGAAAGAGAAGCGGTTCAGAGGTCCTAGATGCACATGCTCAGTACCCATCACCTGGTAGTCAGAGTTGTCCTGTTTCTGACACCCCTCCTTTGGGTTGCTCTGCTTCCTCTGGGCAGTGGGAGCACAGAGTATTATACCCAGACCTCTTATCTGCTCTCTGAAAACAGGCTGCACTGGTATGTGCACTAGTATATCCCTCTGATGCACTCTTATCTGTTGGGAAGACATGCATGCGATGTGTCCTGCAGAACCAGACCTACTGTCTAGGACATTTTTATCTCTTGAATTGAGATCCTTGGTGGAATATTCAGATGCCCTTAATGTGGTGTGTGTGTGTGTGTGTGTGTGTGTGTGTGTGTGTGTGTATGTACAATTATGTGTATATACAAGGTGGAACAAAGTGAGTCACATGATTGTGGTTTTATGAAAATATATATACAATAGTGTGTTAAGGACATGTGTGAATGTGTGCGGAGGTCATGTGTCTTTGTGCAATTGCTGGGCATGGTGGCAGCCAGGAGCTAACAGCAGGCTTGGAGGGTCTCCAGCAGCTCACAAAGTTGCTGGTTGCTGGCTCCTGGCCCTCTGTGCAGTGTCTCCATCTATCCACACCATGCTTTGGTGAGTTACAATTCTGCTTGCTCAGGCTTTCTCATCTGAATTAGACAGGATATTACGAGCAGACAGCTTGGATGTACCAATCGAGCTGGGTGATGATCTCTTTAAGAAAAATTTTCCAATACATTTTATAAGTATTCAGCTGAGCCCACGCGCTCACGGTGATGCTTAATTCCCAATGATTCCTATCTTTTCATTGAAGTCGCCTCTTGAGGAACACATTTTGACAATACAGGGTTAGTCATTAATTCCCATTAATTTGAAAGCAATAATACATTTTTTGCAATGTCCCATAATTCAGTCTTATCACTAATTCACAAACACACTCCATTAATCCAAACCAGGAAAGTTTCATTATTTAACAGCAATATATACCGTGCTCAGGGGAAATAATTTCAAAGTCACTATTTACAATTCAATAATAATAACATGGCATCATAAAAATCCCTTTCTCAGAATGGATGGGATGGAACATGGAACCCTCTGCATGCTATACAAGCACTCTGCTGCTGAGCTACGCCTCCCAAACCAAAGCGTGTTTTCCCCCAAAACCCTATTGTCTCATATGATTCCAGTAACATACTTATAGAATGTATTGGGAAAAAATTTCTTAAAGAGTTCATCACCCAATTCCATTGGTACATCCAAGCTATCTGCTCATAATATTCTGTCTAATTCAGATGAGAATGGGTTCTGATTCCCATTGTTCAAAGGGATGGTCATAGAGGTAAAATCACTACAGCAAAACTCAGAGTAAGTTAGAAAAAGCTGATAGAATTAAATCCAAAGGACATAGTTGAGATTTGACTCTGTGTTAGAGACTTATCTAAGTATATACAATGTTTACATACTCATGCTGGACTTGGTCCTCATTGCAACAAATAAACCAAAGAAATGAACCTGGGTTGGAGAGATGGCTCAGTGGTTAAGAGCACTGGTTGTTCTTTAGGAAGACCTGGGTTCCCAGCACTCACATGGCAGCTCACAAGTATCTGCAGTTCCAGTTCCAGTTCCAGGGGATCTGACACCTTCACACAGATATACATACAGGCAAAACATGAGTACATATGGGATAAAAGTAAATAAAATATAAAAAGAAAGGAAGAAACGAACCAAGGAGATATCCAGTCTTGGTTTCTCAAAAGCTGGAAGCAAGTGTTATCCTTGGCTGTGGAAGCAGGAAAGATGTCCTGGTTTGTTGTCTTACCCATCATAGGATATTGTTTAGAGGCAGCAAGCACCAGGCCAGGAGGAATCCGCTGGACAACCTGTTTTTTCCCGCTTCTCGGTGTTTCTATCTCTCCTCAAACACACCTGTCAGGCCTGGTGCTGGTCACATGGAGATTTCAGGCTTTGTCTGCATTCAATGACCTCGTAGTCTAAGGGAGGAAGGTGGAGTCCTAATATAGTTGTACTGACCAGCTTTATCTGTGGATTGGGTGCAGTTCAGGGGACTGTGGGAGCCATGGACATGGTGGTTGCTACAATAGTTGGAACAGATCTCAGGAAAAGCGGTGTTCATATGGAGCAGAGCCAACCAGGCCATGCGTTATTGGACTGAACTGCGTCCTCTCCAGCTCTGTATCCCCATTACACCGGAATATGGCTGCATGGACACAGCACCTCTGAAAGGTAAAAGGACATCACTTTTGGTGGCACCAATCACACCAGTGTCCTCATAAGGAAAGATTCGAATATAAGCATATGCAGAGGGGATTAGTGTGACCACACGGGGAGCAATGGCCATCTGTGAGAGGAGACCAACCCAGGACAGTTCTTCCCTCAAGAGAACCATCCTGATGACAGTTTGATCATGGGGATAGAACCATTGTTAATCCATCTTTGTGGTGGTGGCCATGCTGGCTAGCTTAGGTCAACTTAACACATGCTGGAGTCACTGGAGAGGAGGGAGCCGCAATTGATGTAAGATGCCTCCCTAAGGCATCCTACAGGGCATTTTCTTAATTAGTGATTGATGGGGGAGAGCCCAGCTTTTTGGAGGAGGACAGCAGTGCACATGGGTTGTCTTGGGGTTGTCCTGGATGCTATAGGGAAGCAGGCTGAGCAAGCCATGAAGAGCAAGCCAGTAAGCAACACCCCTTCATGGCCTCTGCATCCTGCTCTGTCTGAGTTCTTGCCTGACTTCCTTTGATGACGATATGTGATGTGGATGAGAAAGCTGATAAACCCTTCCCTCCACAGGTAGCTTTGGTCATGGTGTTTCATCACAGCAATAGTAACTCTGACTAAAATAGTGGTCCAGGGAGCCTGAGACAGACAGAAGATAGGGCCTGGCCTGCTAGTCCCCAGCTGTCTGTGTGGGTGCCCTTTTGTTGAGGCAGAGGGGCAGGACTATGGCATGCAGTGTTGAGAGATGAGAACTGGACCTGTCGGGCTGAAGATGATAGATTTTTCACCCGGAAACAACCTAAATGCCCTCCCAAAGTGAATAAGGAACTTGTGGTACATTTACACAATGGAGTTTTGTACAGCACTGAAAATAATGACATCTTAAAATTTGCAAGCAAGTGGATGGAGCTAGAAAACATCATATTGAGTAAGGCAACCCAGACCCAGAAAGACAAATATAATATGTACTCACTCATAAGTCACTTTTAGACATAGAGGGGAAAAAACAGCCTACAATTCACAATCCCAGAGAACCTAGACAACAAAGAGGACGGAAGGAGAAAAAGAAAAGAAAAGATCTTCTGAGCAAATTAGAACCATGGGAGTCATGGGAGAGAGTAGAAGGGGGAAGAGGAAGAAGGGAGGGGAGAGAAGAAAAATGTATAATGCAATAAAAACAATAAAAAGAAAAATATTATAGATTTTCCTCATATTTTATCATTAAAAAATTAAACAAGAGAGAAACAGATTTCCAATTGCAAGTTAGTCCCTTCAGCAAAATGTTATAACAAGACCACAGCTGAATTTTAAGAGTGGCTTCTTGTGGCCTCTGGCACAGAGAAACACAGCAGATAAACACAGGAAGCTAGTAGACCTAGACCTGAGTCTGAGCCTCTCACGCCCGCACTCAGCTGACACACACTCAGACTGCGTCGGCTGTGTGCTGCACACTGGTGGGCACTAGGAATAGATCAGTGCCCCAAACAAGAAACTCTTATTCTGCTGGAGCTGTTCGAGTTGGGAGAACTGGGGAGGCCAGCCAGATAGTCAGCAGAGTGAAGACAGTGTCAGCAGATGAGGTGGCAGGGGCCAGGCCTGTGGGGGTTACACTGTTTCTCTCACAGCTTGAGGCCAGGGAGCCAGAAGTTGTGGTTCCCAGACAACCTCAATGAATTTGGCCAGGATGTTCTTCAGAGTGATGGGACCCAGGTCCAAATGGGGTAAGCTGGAGGATAAGAGAGAAGGGGCGCTACCACCTAGCCCTTCTGAGAATGAGATGCACAGGTGGGGGTGACAGAAAGACAATTTACCTGAGGTCAGGACAGCATGTCTGAGTGCTAACAGAGAAAACAGAAGAAAAGGGTAGCGGAGGAAGGAATCATGGTAACCACAAGGAGGGACACTAGTCTACGGGGGAACTGGGCAAGCTCTGTATATTCTGTTTGTGTTTTAACAAGTGAAACTTTCCTGAAGATCAGAGTGCAGAGCTAAGCCCCTAGAAGCCAGGGGAGTGGTGGCGCACCTTTAATCCCAGCACTCAGGAAACAGAGGCGGGCGGAGCTCTGTGAGTTCGAGGTCAGCCTGGCCTACAAGAGCTAGTTCCAGGACAGGTCCCAAAGCTACAGAGAAACCCTGTCTCAAAGAAACAAAACAAAGAAAGAAGAAGAAGAAGAACAAGGGAGGAGGAGGACAGGCCATCAGCCTAGCACAGGAGGAAAGAGTGAAAAGGAAGAGGACAGCAGTGTACATGGATCGTCTTGGGGTCAGGAAACTGCCCTCTTGCCCTGGGAATATTTCAAGTTGTCTGGCAACATCCTAGACAAGTTACAAGCACTGGACCACTTTGTGCCTGTTTGTACATTTGGGTCTGACTTTGGGAGATTAAAGGGGGCGTGAAATGCACAGTTTTTCCCAGAGGTGAAGACAGTAACCAAGTGGAAGGAACTATGTGGGTCTTGGGTTGGCAGGAAAAGGAAGAGCCTAGACCTGTTCTTGCTTTTAACCTCTTGGGGAGCTTGGCCAAGCCCTTCCTGCCCCAGCATGGAGCAGCCATCCTCCTCTGTGAAAGAGGATGCGTGGCTCCAGGGACCATCATCCCAACTTCCCTCATCTACTGATTTATCACAATACAGCAACTGCATAATCGGAGGCGACTGTTGAAAAACAGTCCAATGTGTTGTGTGATTTTTCATTCCCCGGTAAAGAAAAGTTACTGCAAGAAGGTGGTTAATTATTTCAAAAGACAGATTTCATGAACTAAAGTAAAAATAGACTCGTTGTCCAGAGAGAATGTGAGAAAAGGGAACCATGCAGAGAGCTCCCTCTTAAATAGATAGAAGCTGTGTTTTTCACGTAGTGAAGGTGTGAGGGGGGGGCTATCTTTGAGCCCCTGTCACCCGAGCCAAGATAAGGGGACAGAGAAAGCCAGAGAGGGGAGGCCAGGGCACCTGTAGTTCAGGGCACCTGTAGTTCATGACTCACATCTGAGTCCTAACTGACTTAGGAACTAAGAGGAACTGAGCCCTGTATGGTGACTCAGACCTGCAATCCCAGCACTCCGAGGCAGGAGAACCATGCTGGGGTCTATTGGAAAGAAGAAAGAAGAGGAGAGAGGATGAGGCCAAAGGGGAGGAGGGGGAGGAGAGAAGACCACGGAAGACCAGTCATCACCTTGCCCTCCCCCAATACAAGCTAGAGTACGGCTTTGTGTGAGAGCCAAATGCACCTGCAGGATGAACCCTGGGATAAGACACACACCCTGATAAGCGCTGAACTGGGCCTCCCCAGGCAGTTCTGCTGGAGCAAAGGGGCGAGAGATTCCTGCTGCCTGTGCCTGTGGGCTGCTTGCTCAAGGGCCACCGGAAGCAGAGCTCAAGCCGTCATTCATCCTAAATTTGTCAACCAGGAATGCCTCTGGAAAGGGACGGTACGTAAAGGAGAGGAGGGGGCCTTGGGAGAAGGCAGTCTTAACTTCACTCATTTTAAGGAAAAAAGAAGCCAGGTTTGCACAGTTGGGGAGTTCAAAGCAGCAGAGACATCTGTGGTGTAGATTGTTTCACTGGCCCATGCCCTATGGGATGACTTGGATCCTTGTTGTCTGAACTCCTCCTCTAGGAAGCCCTCCTGGCTTATTCCTCTACTCTGTGTCTCCTTGGAGTTGGTTACCCCACAATGTTTCACTGGCCCGCTGTGTGTGATTCTATTGTCCCCTTTTCTTCTAGCAATGTCTTTGGGGATCTGCTGACTGAATCAATTGGATGGATCATCAGTGGAGAAGCCCTGATTTTCTTTGTGGGGTGGACATGTTACTCACCGAGTAGACTTATTTGGCCCTCAAGTAGGGATGGAATGACACCCTAGTTTCTCTTCTAACTTATGGGGTGGCCTCCAGTCTGTATTAAATACATTGTGAAGTAGCGTGTGCTGATTCACTGAGACCGCTCAGATGAAGGGTGGCCCGAGCCAAGAACAGCGTGCCTCCAGTATGGGTAGAGTCCTGGAAGGGAACAGATCCTGCATGAAGGAAGACATCACCGTGGGCTTGCTTGGCCGCAAGGCCGTGACTTTAGACGAGCCCAGTGACTTTGAGAAGTTAAGTGGTTCTGCCCACAAAGGGAGACATAGTGGTCCTTGGTGGCAAGGAGGAGGCCTCCAGAAGCGGAGTACACAGGGGACTTGCATGTGCATGCAGGTCACTGTGGGGCTGTAAGAAACACATACAGCCTTGACACGTGGGAACAGGATGGGGGAGCCGCTCTGAGGGGTGCTGCCTAGTGAGGCAGATCTCCAAGGAGGATAGTCCTGTTCAAAGGAAGGAAAGCTGGTGTTTGTGATGGAAACAGCTTGTGGGCAGACACACATCACCACACTTGTGATTAGTGGACATGTTGAGCGTGCATCGTAAGGGAGTTCAAGGATACATGTCTGAGGTAGAATGGGCCCAGTGTATGCTTGCTTGTGGGTGGAGGACATACATGGAAAGTGTTGTGTGTGTGTGTGTGTGTGTGTACAAACTTTGTGTCTAGCAGTGACTATGAGCAGAGTGATGAGCTCCTGAGAACGTTTTCCCAAATGTGTGGGACTCTCTCCAAGGGCGAGTGTGTGTAGATGTGGGTATAACTGAGTGTGTGGATTGAAGCATCTGTGAGTGCTCAGTGCTGTGAGGCCTTGGCAAGTCTTTACCCTCTTGTGCCTCCGTTCCTCACCTACAGAGCAGGACTGATCTGTGCCAGCTCTGTAGGCTGCCATGTGGAATCATGAGGTTGTCCATGTCCGGTGCTCAGAAGAGGACAGCTCTGGTGCCAGCTGCCATTGTCTTTGCTGGTTTTCCTACTCAGGTGAGGTTGCAGCTAGGAACAGTCATGGTTCTATGCTTCTGCATAAGGGGAAGGCCGCAGGTTTCAGAGGAGTGATCTGCCATCCAAGGCTGGACCCAAGCCAGCTACCCAGGCAAGGGCATGTAGCCTCTTTCTGATGTCCACTGGGATGCTGAAGGTCAGGGTTCCAGAAGCCACCCTGCCCTTCTGCTCCTGTCTCCTGCGCACACAAAGGACTAACAGGAGAGGAGGGTGTTGGAGTCAGACCAGCAAGGGACCAATCCCTCCCACTCCACAACCTGACAGCTGTGGCCCAATTAAAATCAACAGTTCACAGGTGTTCAAGTAATGACTCACACACGGGCGTTCCACTCCCTTTAGGGCTCTTTTTAAAAAATTTAGAGCTCTTTAAATTTTATTCACCCACAACATCAAACCCAAGGAGGAAGTAATAAAAGAGGAGGGGGCAGCACATGTGTAGTTCATGCTTGCTACTCAAAGGCACACATGCGACAACCTCAGCCACATCAACACATGCTCTCGTGGGTATCCACAAACACAAACACTCACCCCAGACACATACGTGAAGACCCAGACATTCAAACACACGTCTGTAGCCACTGCTTACACAGCCTGGCAGACATACAAGACCCTGACCCAAGAGATTAACAGCTGGCCACAAGCTCAGTGACCTAAAACAATTCCCACAGTTTCCATGGGTGCCAAGCCCCCATATGAGATCTTGGGAAGCTGAGTCAGGGTTCCCACTGGGCTTCATTTCCATCCAGAGGCTCTACTAGGGAAAATCCATGCCAAGCTCCCTCTGGTCATTGGCAAAATGCAGGGATTTGAAGTTATGGGTACTGGTGGCCCCAAGACTGCAGGCAGGGCTGAGGACTGCTGGCCTCCTCGACAAGACCACTTCACAAAGTCCGAAGGGAGCATTTCCTTAGGTCTCGCTAGCAAGATATATTTATATTCATGTGTGCCTACATGTATATACATGGACGTATACCCGTGCCTGTGTGTATACCTCTGTGTGAGCATATGTACATGTGCATTCACCCACAGGTCTATGCAGTAGGCATGTATGTTGTATGTATGTATGCAAATAGATGTATACCATATTAATATATATCATCTTTATAGATATATGTGTATGTCTATGTGTATGCATATGTCCACTTGTGTTAATGTGTGCAGATATGTGTCTACATGCATATGTATGTACATATGTATTATAAGTGTGTTTATACAAGCATGTATATATATTTTATATATCCATGGACATATGTATATGCTTGTGGATATAAGTGTGTATGTCTATGTGTACCTGTGTGCACATGCGTGTGTACACGTGTGCCTATTCAATTTGTAGAGTCATTTTACTGTCCACTTCAGATCTGTGCATGTTGTCACATGTTTGCCTTACTTCAGTAATGTCAGTAATGAGCTTTGAGATACAAAGAGAATGTCCAATGCCCGGCTTGCTGCAGACACGCAGCAACCATGCTGTAAAACTGCCCTTCCTTCTTCTGATGAACACACAGGAAGAGTGCAAAATCTGTCCTCTGTTAGCCCCATCCTTCCACTAAGCAGTGGGGATCTGGGTTGTGTCTTTTTCCCAGATGCACCCCAAAGCTTCTTGCATTCATTCTTATCATCTCTCCCAGTTTGGCTTCACTGAAGCCTTCGAGTGTCCGGGGTCATGTTCCCACCTTCTCCTGCTCTCGTAGTCCTTTCTAATGATGCTACTCCTTCCACTGTGGCTGAACTCGGCAGCAGCCTGGGGTGTATGTACTGACATCCCCCTGCTCTCCCCTTCGTCTCTGGTCCCTCACACCTGTACTGTTAAGATCTGCTTGCAGAGAGCCCGCTAGCCTTCCACACTGCAGCTTTAATCATAAGCCTCAGCTTTCTGCAGATTCCTTGACATCCACTCTCCACAGGAACATAAGCAACGGGGTCCAGGTGCTGTGGGGTGGTGGGGACCATGGTGTAGGAGATATGCAGAAAGTTGTCTGCACTAGGCTTCCTGGGATACAACCTGGTAATGATGCCGAAACTGCCTGCTGTGTCCTGGACAACCAGGACTCACTTTCAGATTAAAAATACAAGGCTGCCTTGTTTATGTTCTGCCCTGTGGAAGAAGTGATGCACAGTCCCTGGCAATGAGAGGGGAGGGAGGATCTGTGGTTGCGGAAGGACCACATTGACATTTTAGGCTTCACAACCAAAATGATCCATCAAAGAATAGGTCTTGTGTATGTTGAAACAAAGCCATGTTCACAAGCCAGGTGTAGCTCACCAAACCCTGACATGGAAGGTGGCTCAGCTCACTAGAAAATCTTGGTGTGACAACAGGACCATTGGGAAGATCACACAGTCAGATCTCCTCCCCTGCACCTGAAGAAGGGAGACATTGGATGATGGAGGAAGGTCATTGAGCAATAAAGAAACTGCTTGGCTGGCCCTGATAGGTTAAAGCATAGGTGGTAGGAGTAAACAGAATAGAATTCTGGGAGGAAGAGGAAGTGAGGTCAGACTCTGCTCTGCTCCCGGAGAGACCTGACAGCTCTGCTCTCTGGAGCAGAGACGCCATGCTCAGCTCTCCCGGGTAGACCTGACAGCTCTGCTTTTTGGAGCAGAGCTCTGCTCTCCCAGGCAGCTCCGACCCAGGATGGACGGAGGCTGGAATCTTCCCGGTAAGCGCACCTTGGGGTGCTTACACACATCATTAGAAATGGGCTAGTCCAGGTGTGAGAATTAGCCTGTAAGGGCTAGAGTTCATGGGCCAAGCGGTGTTTAAATGAATACAGTTTGTGTGTTGTTATTTCGGGCGTGAGCTAGCCAAGCTGCCGGGGTGTTGGGGACTCAGCCCCGCTGCTCCTATTTTAACAATTGGACACATGTGGGTCTTCTCTAGGGGCCTGCTCATCACTCTTCACAGTAACGACTCCCAGGTAATGAACAAGACTTGTCTAATGTGTCCCAGTCCCCATCGTCATCCTCAGGCCTCACCTCTGCTGCCTCCTTTGGTAGTGATCCCCATACTTCCTGCCTGACACTCTGGGGTCTTCTCCTATCCTCCTCCATTCTTCTCTGCATCACCATGGGAATCACTTCCACGACTCTGCAGGACCTGGATGTGACACACACTCCTTGACACTAGTTTGTTACCTACATCTCTCATTTCTAGGGCCTGTGGTTTTCTCCTGGAGAATTTTTCCTGCCTCCGGCACACAGACACACAGCGAGCATCCCATTCACTGGACCACACCATGAGCGTCAGTCAGCATGGCCCCACCGTGAGCCACTGTTGAGCAGCCATGAGATGATTAGGCACTGAAGCTGAGCTAGTCAGTTTTTGCCAACTTGACACAAACTAAAGTCACCAGAGAAGAGGAAACCTCAGCTGAGGAATTGCCTCCATCAGATGGATTATGGGCATGTCTGTGGGGCGTTTTATTGATTAATAATTGATGAGGGGGAGGCAGCCCACTGTAGTTGGTGCCTGTGAATCTGAGCTGGAGAAGTAAGCAAGCTGAGCAAGCTATAGAGAACAAGTCAGCGCTAGCTATGCGGAACACTATGCCCAAAGGAAGTTGGAAAGAGCTTCTTTCATCTTATTGGTTACAGTCCATCATGAAGGGAATCCAGAACAAAAGATCAAGCAGGAATCTGGAGCAGGAACTGCAGTGGAGGCCGTGAAGGAGTGCCGCTTACTGGCTAGCTGTGTAAGAGGCCACGTGAGTCAGGTTGATCATGCTGATCCAGGAGAAACAGAGAGACAGGTGGGCAGACCAGACGCACAGAGGCAAGAGTAAGACATAGAACAGAAAATCTAGGGGGCTAGTTTGGGGTGGGTGGGGCTTTTGGCCCTACTCCATCACGTAAGCACTTGCCACCTTGTCAACCAGGCCATCCTTAGTACCCCCACGTGGATCGTTTTCTTGGAAGCTCATGTTACTAGCAACCAGGGATAAAGTTCCCAGGATCTAACTGATGAATTATGGCAGACTGACAGTGGCTGTGCCTGTACTATTTAGAACATTAACCCTTTAATCCTGGAGGGTAGAGAGACATAGATGTACCAGATATCCCAAACTGGCCTGGCATCAGAGGTAGTAGTGGGTGAGGAAAGTACTTGTCAACAATGTCTTAATGACTCATGATGACCCCCGAACTAAACCCTGGTGGCCTGCAGGGCCACCTGTGCAGCCAGACCATGCCTGTGCTAGTCTCCTTGGACTGCCATAACAAAATGCTGTAGACTGGTGGCTCAATCTTTGGAACTTTATATTCCTGGTTCTGGAGGCGGGACATCCCTGATCAGGTATTAGTCACTGAGTCCCTGGAAAGAGCTGTCTTCCTGAAATGTAGACAGATACCTTCTGACTGTTTTTTATTGTTGTTTATTTGTTTTTGTTTTTGTTTGAGATAGGGTTTCTCTGTAGCTTTGGTACCTAACCTGGAACTCATTCTGTAGACCAGGCTGGCCTCTAACTCACAGAGATCTGCTTGACTATGCCTCCCGAGTGCTGGGGTTAAAGGCATGGGCCACCACTGGCCAGCCTGACTGTTTTTATGCCTCCACACCATAATAGACAGGGAAGAAGAGAATGTGAGCCCTCCTTTTCTACCCTCAAGACTTATTTTTTCCCAAAGGCCCATTCTCTATATAGGGTCAAACAGGACGTAAGGGCTTCAATACATTGTTGTGGGAGCTGCGGGCCTGCTTTTTGTCCCACCCGGCTCCCGCATGGCTAGTTTTACACCAGAAATAACAACACATAAACTGTATTCTTTTAAACACTGCTTGGCCCATTATCTCTAGCCTCTTCTCGGCTAACTCTCGCACCTGGACTAGCCCATTTCTATTAATGTGTATAGCACCCCAAGGTGCGCTTACCAGGAAGATTCTAGCCTATGTCCATCCTGGGTCGGAGCTTCATCGCGTCTGCCCCAGAGAGGAGAGCTATTGAGTATGAGCTCACTTCCTCTTCCTCCCAGCATTCTGTTCTGTTTACTCCATCCACCTATGTTCTAACCTATGAGGCCTATCAGTTTCTTTATTAATTAACCAATGACCTTCCTCCATCAATACATAAACTGGGAGGATATAAAATCAACCGGCCTCCAACATTCACTCAACAAACACTTTAGTTTCAGCTTTGTGCCAGGCACTGGGACATCAGTGATGTCTAAGAGTAGAGCCAATTCCTGATCCCTCATGCAGCCTTGATGACTTGACGATGATTCTTTTGGCATGTCCCTACCTCTACAATGTCCTCTTTTGTTTTCACCTTTAAATTTCCCCGGCAGAAACACTTCTAGACACCCACCTGTGTGCACACCCCCCGGGCCCTAGTTACTCCTGCATTGCTCATGGTCTATCAGAACCTACCCAGACCCACTGATCCGCAGTTCCATAGATCTATGTGTCCATTCTGCTTTATACATAGGTCTACCATACATAGGTCTAGAGCTTTTGAAGGCCTGGGATGGGAGCAGGGCTGTCCAGGCAGCAGCTGGTCTTGAGTGCCACACACACCAGGGCGAGTCTAATCTTGCTTTGGTGACAGTGGCTTGGAGAATAGAGGAATAAGTAAAATGAGTGTTGGTCCCAAAGGGGAAGTCAACCATGTCTCCCCAACCCCCAGATGCTTCCCTCCCTCCCCCATCTACTTCCACCTCAGCTCTACTCACGCTTCTGCCCTCACCTGGGGTCTCCAGGCACTCTGACCTTCGCCCATGCTGTTCCCTCTGCCTGCACCACCCTCTCCCGCACCCCTCCCCTTCCATGGGCTAACATGTAGCCTGTTCCACAAAGGTGCCTGGTCCTTTGGTTCCCTCTACCCTCTGAGAGCCTCCACAGGTCCCTGTATTTCTTGCATAGTATTTATTATCGTCACCATCTGCTTAATTATCTGTGCCTCTCATAAGAACCACATGAACAGCAGCTGCCACCAACTGGTGTGACATGGCACCCCCAGGAATTCTCCCGGTGCCCAGATGCTGGACTCCAGCATGGTCCACACACCAGCAGCAGCATCACCCAAGGGCTTGTTAGAGATGCGGTGCTTAGCAACCCTGCTCTCCCACCTATTCTGTGTGATATTCTTTAACAAAACCCAGGGGAATGATCTGCACATAAAAGTCTGAGAACCACTTATCTAGGTCAGTGGTTCTCAGACTCGATTTCACGTTGAAGTCACCTGGGAGATTTCAAAATCTCTCTCCCCAGGCCTGGAGTGCTTGTTCTGACTGCCTGTTTTGTTGAAAGCACTCCACTCCCAAACTAACATGCAGCAGGCATTTAAAACAAAACAAAACACCACCTAGCCTCAGCAAATGTCCTTTGAATGAGTGAGGTGACCTATTGAGTGTTCTGCCTAATCCCCAGAGTGAATTAGCGCTGTCCCCATTGCTTAGATGAGGCAGGATGAGCCCTGAGGTTGTGGTAAACTCTGCTGAACAAGAGCAGCAGAGCCCGAACCTTCCTGGACTTGGGCAGAGTCTTTAGGAATCAACTGGGCTCTACCCTGACGCCCCCTCTCCTTTAACAGAGAGAAACCTTGCAGACACAAGGGAAAACAAGTCCCTTGGGACCCTAGGAAGCAAAAACACACATAAATAAAACTTGAACCCCAGTGCCCGCTGCAAAGATTAGGCATATATTTATAAAAATCCTCTGAGCCGTGGTTCCTCGGTTTCACGTTTCATTTACGGCGAACGCAAATAACTTGGGCAGGAGTCTCTGGAAGCCAAACAGCTTCAGGTTCCGGAGCATCTGTGCTACAGGCAGCGCAGGAGGCACCGGGATAATTTTAGCAGAATGTGTTATAAACAAGATCTGCAGAACGGCGCGGCGCGCTGAGTTTTGAAAACTTAGGATTCTAAATGTATAAATTGTTTGGAACATTTAACATCTAGTCATTAAGCAGTCACCCTCTTGCCCTCCATTTTCAGTGAGATGCTTGCAGCACCGCAGCCTCCAGCTGACACTCTCTCTCCAAGTATAAAAGAGGGACCACTAGGCAATGATGTACACACACATACACTCGCCTCACAAACTTAGAGGCATCCACGCGCACCCGCACCCACCCTCACACACACAAACACACACACTTGTGCTTACAGACACCCATGTGGATACACACCACGCTTACAGGCACTTATGTGCTCTCAAGCGTGGGCACACACATTCACTCGTGTTAATAGATGCCCATGTGCACACAACACCGTGCTCACAGGCACTCTTGCACACACACACACACACATGCACACTCGTGCTCACAGGCTTCCATGACCATACACACATATTCTCACACATTTGAAGAAGCATACACACCATGCTCTTAGGCATACACACTCATTTACATACTTACACTGATACACACATACACTCACACACACTGAGATAAAACACCCCCTCACTGCTGTGCTGTAAAGAATGTTTCTCAGCAACTGAGAAATGTTTTTTTATTTTTGACTGACTTTTTAAAACCAGTCTTATACCTCAGATTCCCCATACCTGCCTACGATGGAGGAAAAGAGACGTTGAAAAGGATTGGGGAGCAGTTCTTGGAAACACGCCACAAGCTAGCAGGGTAAAAACACTGTCTCCCTTTTACAGGAGATAAAATGATGCTGAGAGAGCGAATCTGCCCAAATCAGAGGGCCATCGGAGCAGAAAGGTTTCTATGTGGCAGTACCTGGCAGCCAACGGTCATGATGTCCTTGCACAACTCCTGGAGCCCCTCTTCCTGTCACATCCCCCCTTTGACTTTTTCTCCTTAATAGAGTCTGAATCTGCAACCTGTTTTTTCTGAAACTCATTATGAATTCAGACTGAATTTGAACTCATGACTATTCTCCTGCCTCAGCCTCCTGAGTCCTGGATCACAGGTCTGAGCCACCACCCCAGCTAAATAATCACTTCTAAAGGTGCGTGTATGCGTGCATGTGTGTGTGTGTGTGTGTGTGAGCTGATAAGATAACTCTGTGGGTAAGGTGCTCGCTGAGGGTCTGAGTTCAGATCTCTAGGGCTCTGCTGACCTTCGCGTGTGTGCTGACATCACAGGCAGTTTATTCAGTACAGCTGCTCCAAATCATGAGTTTTGAACCATGATCTTCTTACATATTTCTGCTTTTCCTGAAAATTTTTTAAAGATTTATTTATTTATTATGTATACAGTATTCTGTCTGCTTGGATGCTTACAGTCAGGAAGAGGGCACCAGATCTCATTACAGATGGTTGTGAGCCACCATGTGGTTGCTGGGAATTGAACTCAGTACCTCTGGAAGAGCAGCCAGTGCTCTTAACCTCTGAGCCATCTCCCCAACCCCTTTTCCTGAAATTTTAAATCACTTTTTTATCTTTCACACTTTATTTCCTTCTCTCTCTCTCTCTCTCTCTTTCTCTCTCTCTCTCTCTCTCTCTCTGTATGTATGTGTGCATTCATGCATGTTGCAGTACAGACTTAGAACCCACAGGACAACTCGCAAGAATAGTTCTTTCCTTGTACCATGTGACAGACTCAGGTCATCACTGAACCACTTTACTATGTTTTCCAAACATTTTAAATGTCCTATTCCTTCCATAGTCAACCAACCACCAGCTCCTCAGGACCCCTGCCCCTTCCCTCTCTGGACAGACAGTTCACTAACCTGGGTTCTTACTGTCATCCTGGGACTTTTGGTCACTAGACTTAAATTGGATCTGACATTCCAGGGTTCCAACTTTACTTTCTTGGTTGACTTATTTTGCTAGCACAAATCTTACTACGCCATTCTAAGGGGGGCCACGGGGCATGTATTAGTTACCTCTACATCACTATGCACAACACACCTGGCAGACAGACCTGGAGCTTGTAATTTCAGACAGAGTTGGGTCATCACAGTGGGGCAGGCATGGCAGAGCCACACCAGTCATGGTGATCAGAACATCAAAAAAACAGAGGCTCTTTATAAGAGGATGGAAGCTGGAGAGGAGGCTGGGTATAACCTTCCAGAAGTAGGACCACCCCTAATTACCTATTTCTTCTAAGTAGACTCTACCAGGTAAAGGCTCCACAGCCTCCCCAAATGGCATTACCACTGGGACCAAGCTTGTGGGGGACATTGAGAATCCAACCATTACAGGACACATGGAAAGAGAGTTCTGTGAATTGTTACATCTTTAAAAATACTCTCAGCAAGGCTTGGTGGTGCACATCTTTAAGCTCAGCACTCAGAAGGCAGAGGCAAGTGTATTCAAGGCCAACCAGGTCTACAATGTCAGCTCCAGGACAGCCAGGGCTACACAAAGAAACCCTGTCTTGAAAAAAAAAAAAAAAACAAAACAAAACAACAACAACAAAATACTCTCTTGTTTGCATTTGAATGGTGGTGAAGGCAAGAGAATCCAAGCTGGAAGTCATTCTCCTCAGAATATTGTTTCTTTCAGAAGCTGATGTTCCTGGTGGCAAAGCCCGTGCTCACTCGATTCTGCCTCCGTGTTGGTGGACTGAGCTTTCTCTCTAAGGCACCTCCTCTCTACCTGGTTTTTCATGACATATCTAAATGTGTGTGTGCTGGGTACTTGGTGACTTGATGGTTCCTCTCAGAGTAAGCACCCTGGGAGCCTTCTCTGCTGCTATTTGTTTGTTTGATTCTGGCTACCACCCCCATGCACACACTTTTTTCCACTGTCTGTTCGATGACTGGAGATGCTACATAAAGATCTCAACCTTTATGTTGAGATTCTAGTTCATTTTCATCTCTCTAGCTCTGAGTTTAGAGGGAATTCCAGGCTTTGTGTGTGTGTGTGTGTGTGTGTGTGTGTGTGTGTGTGTGT
>NW_026068115.1:1257817-1266186 GCF_014885135.2 Alexandromys fortis | reverse complement strand
TACTCCTCCCACCTATGTTTTAACCTATCAGGGCCAAGGAGTTTCTTTATTGCTTAACCAATGAAATCAACAGATTGATATGACACTCCCACATCACTGGTCAGCCTTACAGACCAGATTATGGTAACCCACACCTTCAATCCTCGTAGCCACACTAGTTGCCATAGAAACTGGACGGTGCATGACTGTAATCACAGTAGTGCATGCCTTTAATCCCAGCTCTAGAGAGGATTATAAAATGGGAGAGATAGCTCTCAACACACAGTCTCGTTCTGAGATTCCAGGAGGCAGGATTGCCATTTCAGACTGAGGTTAAGGTAAGAGTCAGTGGCTGACTGTTTTACTTTTCAGATCTTCAGGTTGAACTCCAATTTCTGACTCTGAGCTTTTATTAATCGTGTTTCATGTGTATGTATGTGTGTGTGTGTGGTATAGCATGCATGTGTTTGTGTGTGTGTCTGTGTGTCTTTGTGGTATATCATGCATATGTGTGTATGTGTGTGTGGTAGAGCATGCATATGTGTATGTGTGTGCATGTTGAGGGCTAATGTTGATGCTGGGATCTTCCTTGATCTCTCTTCCACTTTATTCTTTGAGTTGGGATTTTTCATTCAAACACAGATCTTGCCAATTTAGCTAGTTAGATAACCAGCGTACCCTGGGGGTTCGTTCATATAGGTGCTTGAGAATAGATGTCTGGTCTTGCTTGGACCATAGGCGCTTTTGCCCTGAGCCATCTCTGCAGCCCCCAATGCTCATGTTAATCTTTCAGTCTTTGTTCTTCTAATTATTTATTTCTTGGGGAAAGCTGCCTTTGGTCTTTGCTGCCCCTGAATTAGCTTTATTTCCTCCAGGTCAGTTTTTCCACTTTATCTTTATCTCCTGTCTCCAATCCTCTTCAGATGCCTGAAGCAACGCTGGAAGATGTAGCAGCATCTTCCAGCATTGATGAAGATGTTTGGCCTGACATTGGAAGTGTCTACGTGACCGGGAAGCCTGTTTTCACAAGCTGTGTTGAAGATCTTCCAAATGCCAGAAGTGGAGACTTCAGTACAGTCTACCACAAGGCCTGGCAGGAGCCTCTGCTTCACCTGATGACTCTTCTGTTTTTCTTTGGCCTGGGGACAGTGCCACAGCCTGCTTTCTGCATCAGGTAAGGGATAGGACTGGAGGGACGAGTGACCATCATCACATATAGGCCTACAGGCGACACCCTGTCTTCAGCCTATGGTTCCAGTGCAGAATCCCTCAGAGGCCTTTGCTCCACCTTTGCTGTCTCTCTGCAGGAATGGACTCCAGGTTAGGCCTGTTCCACTTGTTAGCCTACCCAGCCCACTCTCCCCCGTTTAGCATTCTCTGAAATCCTCATTACAAGAGGAAGAGAAATCTCCAATTCCCATGTTTTGCTGTTGTCGGCTGTAGATTGCTCCCCCCCCCTTTTTTTAAATACTTATTTATTATGTATACAATATTTTGTCTGCATGCATGCCTGAAGAGGGCACCAGACCTTATCATAGATGGTTGTGAGTCACCATGTGGTTGCTGGGAATTGAACTCAGGACCTCTGGAAGAGCAGGCAATGCTCTTAACCACCGAGCCATCTCTCCAGCCCCCTGCTTCCCCCTTTTTAAAATTAACACCTTTACTTTAATTTTAGTAATATGTTGGGATCCATAAGGACAAAAGTTGAGCCTGCATGCCCATCTAAACTGGGAGTACTGAATACCTGGATTCCAACAGGTGGAGCTACATGCTGTGGATTCTAAATGACAATACCTTTACATGAACGGTCATTTTGCATAAGGTAATTTAATGTCATATGGTTTGCATTAAACAACTTTTCACTAAACAGCGAAACCTTAGCATCTTCATGTGTATGCTCATGTTGCGTGTGCACATATGCATGGAGGTACACTTAAACACGTGTGCACATATGCAATGGAGGTATACTTAAACGCATATGCAAGTAGAGTCTGGAGGTGGACGGCAATTACTCTCCAGATTACTTTTTGAGTTAGGCTCTTTCACTGACCCTCTGGAGCTCTCTGATTTGACCAAGTGTCTTAGTAAGGTTTTCTATCACTGTGAGGAAACACTGTGACCACAGTAATTTTTATAAAGGAAAACATTTAATTGGGTGGCTTACATTTTAGAGGTTTAGTCCATTATCATCATGGTGGGACATGGTAGTCTGTGGGCAGACATAGTGCTGGAGAAGGAGCTGAGAGTTAGTACATCTTGATCCTCAGGCAACAGGAAGTGAACTGGAACACTGAGCACATGTGAGACCTCAAACCCACTCCCACTCTGACACGTTTCCTCCAACAAGGCCATACCTGTTAGAACAATGTCACACCTCCTAATAGTGCCCCTAATATGAGCTTATGGGGGCCAATTACATTCAAACTGCCACATTCCACTCCTGGGCCCCCATAAACTTACAACAATATCATAATGAAAAAATGCATTTACTCCAACATCAAAGTCCCCATAGTCTATCACAGTCTCAACAATGTTTAAAAGTCCAAAGTTCAAAGGCTCTTCTGAGATTCATTCAATCTCTTAACTGCAATTCCCTATAATATCAAAATAAAAAAGCAGATCACACACTTCTAACATATAATGGCACAGGATGTACATTACTGTTCCACAATGCAGGGAAGGGAGGCTAGTGAGGAAACACTGGACCAAAACAAGACTGAGAACCAGCTGGGAAAACCCCAAACTCTGCATCTCCAAGTCTGATGTCAAAATACTCTTCAGATCTCCAACCCCTTTCAGATTTGTTGGCTGCAGTACACTTCTTTCTCTTGGGCTGGTTTCACTCCCTGTTAGCAGCTTTCTTCAGCAGGTGTCCTACGGCTCTAGCATCTTGGCATCTCCAAGGCAATTCTGGCTTCAACTTCACGGCTTCACGCAATGACCTCTCTAGTCTTGCATTCAGGGACACTCCTGACACATGCCTGGTCTCAGTGGCTTTCCTTAGTCACAGAGGCAAATTCTGTAATTTTCTATCCTTGACTTTAAAGCCAGAACCACCTGGGTGAAGCTGCCAAGTTCTGCTGCTTACTGGGGCTTAAACATGACCTCCTTGTTCAGTTACATCTTCACCAGCTTTCTGTTTTTGCTGGTTTCCTTCACTACAGAAGCCTGGCTGTCCTTGAACTTGTTCTATAAACAAAGCTGGCCTCAAACTCAGAGATTCACCTGCCTATGTCTTCAGAGTGCTGGGATTAAAGGCATACACCACCATATCCAGCTCTAAGCTTTTTTAAAATTCCTTTTACAAATTGGAAACTTAGTTGGGTGGTCACCACTCCCTTTATTCTGTTTCTTAATCTGTTTATCTCCTTGAACACGGAACTCAGCTCTATTCCACTTCCTGCTGTTCCTTCTTTAGTCTAATTGTACAATTTGTATTTTTCTTGTTCAGCTTGGTCCTTTTTATTATAAATCTGTATAAGAGTTACTAGTAATAACCACACAACAGAGTCAATACTAGGCCGTTTTGGGATTTCCTCAACCAGCAGAATTAATCTAAATCTCTTCCCTATAGCCTCAGATAGACTTTTTGAGCAAGGACAAAAAGCAGACACTTTCTTCACCAAAATATCACAAAAAAGATTTCTAGGCAACATATTTGATGTGGGAGTGATTTCTTATTAATAAAGAAACTGCCTTGGCCCATTTTATTGGATAGAAAATTAGGTAGGCGGAGTATACAGAAGAGAATTCTGGAAAAAAGAAGCTGAGTCAGAGAGTAGTCGCCATGATGCTCCCGCTCCAGACAGATGCAGGTTAAGATCCTCCCTGGTAAGCCAGCTCGTGGGCTACACAGAATATTAGAAATGGGTTAGAACAATATGTAAGAGCTAGCCAATAAGAAGCTGGAACTAGCCGGGCCAGGCAGTGTTTGAAAGAATACAGTTTCCGTGTAATTATTTCGGGGCATAAGCTAGCCATGCGGGCGGCCTGGTGCCGGGGACGCAGCCCTGCCGCTCCTATTTCAACACATATTAAACTCTTCTCCTCTGAAACCTCTTGAGCCAGCCCCCCATAGTTCAAATCATTCTTAGCACCACTGTCTTCCATGTTTCTAGTATGGCCAATTGAGCAGCGCATAAAGCATTCCACGGCTTTCCTAGCCCAAAGAACCAAAGTCCAAATTCCTCCAAACAAAAACATGGTTAAGCCTTTCACAACAATACCCCAGGCCCTGGAATTCAGTAAGTTGGTACTTCTGTCTTAGGGTTTCTATTGCTGTGAAGAGACACCATAACCATTGCAATCCTTATAAAGGAAAACATTTAATTGGGTGGCTTATATTTTCAGAGGTCTAGTCCATTATTATCATGGTGGGATATGGTGGCGTGCACGCAGACATGGTGCTGGAGAAAGAGCTGAGAGTTCTTGATCTTCAAGCAGCAGAAGGAAAAACTGTCATGCTAGGTGTGGCTTGAGCAAATGAGACTTAAAAGTCTGCTTCCATAGTGACACACTTCCTCCAGGAAAATCACACAAGGCCACACCTCCTAAAGCGACACTCTCTATAAGATTATGGGAGCCACTTACCGTCAAACTACCACACTAAGCTAGTTGTTCAGTGAGCCCCAAGGATCCTCCTGTCCCCAGTTCCTTACTCCTGGAATTACAGATGTGCCCATGCAGACCTGGCCTTTTTATATGGGCACTAGGGATCCAAATTCAGGTCCTTGTGTTTGCATGGCAAGAACTTTATCAAGCAAACCATTTCCCAGCTCCAACAGTTTTCAAGTAGATTTAAGGAAGGTCCTGATTGCAATATTTGTGGGAAACCATGTTTCAAAAGTTTCATTTCCTCACTGTAGCCATTTTCATCATAAAGCAGTGATTGGGCACCATTGTCCCCCTTTGCAGAAGAAGGACCTGAATGAAGCTCAGGGAGGTTGCATTTCTTACTCAAGGTAATACAGGCAGGACAAAGTGTCTCTCAGGAAAATTTCAAGCACTGAGCAGAGCTGAGATCATGATGAAATTCAGACAGATTCCAGCCTCAGCTCAGAAGAGGGAATGCAGATGGCCAATGAGTTTACAAGAACCTGTTTGCCATCACAGAAATGCAAGTCCAAATGGCAGTGAGATAGCATCCCTGTTAGAACAGCCATCACTAAAAATGCTGCCTGGGTTTGATAGTGCAAGCCTTTAATACCAACACTCAGGACCCAGGGATGAGCAGATCTCCATGAGTTTAAGGTTAGCCTGGTCTACATAAAAATTTCCAAACCAAGGCTGGAGAGATGGCTCAGCTGTTAAGAGCATTGCCTGCTCTTCCAAAGGTCCTGAGTTCAATACCCAGCAACCACATGGTGGCTCACAACCATCTGTAAATAGGTCTGGTGCCCTCTTCTGGACTGCAGGCATACACACAGACAAAACATTGTATACATAATAAATAAATATTTTAAAAAATTTCCAAACCAGGCAGCGCTATCCAGGGCTATCTGTGTCAAAATAAAAAACAATAATTCTGGTGGGAGTGTAGGGGAAGGGGAGCATCTGTGCACTGATGAAGGTAGACACTAGTGCAGACTGAAGGGACTCTGGCCAACTTAAGCACAGCAAACATGGCTCTGACAGGCCTTGTCCTTCTCCCCAGTTCCCTCTACCTTGTAAAAAATCGTTAGGTTACATTCCTAAAGCTAGCCACCAAGGTCTAGTCCCTTCTTGGACCATTTTCTCCTCCTGAAGCTGACCACGAAGGTCCAGCTTCCAAAGTATTGAAGTCCAGCAATCAAAAGCCCCCTTTGGCTCACCTAATTAACATTTCTAATTAAAACTAAGCACCTCATCCTATCACAGGTTTTCCCCCTTTACCTTTATAAACTGTCATTTGCCTAAGGGATGGCACACTTGTGTTCACTTTTGCTTTGTTTGCAATGGCGAAGATCTAGAATCAGTCTAGATGCCATCACTGGACGGATGAAGAAAGAATATAGATGCTATCGATGGATGGACGAAGAAAGAATATAGATGCTATCGATGGACGGACAAAGAAAGAATATAGATGCTATCGATGGATGGGCGAAGAAAGAATATAGATGCTATCATCGATAGACAGGCAAAGAAAGAACATATGTATATACAACAAAATATCATTAGCTACAATAAAAAGAATAACATTCTCTTATTTGTAGCAAATGTGCAGAATTGAAGGCTGTTATGTCATATTAAATAAGACAATTTCAGCATGTTCTTTCTCATATGTGGAGGCAGAAAACAGTATGACTGTGGAGTAGTGAGTACTGGTGCTGGCAAGGTGGAAGGAGGTATAGTGAGGTTAGAGCACAAAGCACAGACAGAGGCTTAAGTTCCAGCATCCCATAGCATAGTGGCGCAATTACAGTTCATAAAACAGTAGAAGCAAGGAATTCTGAGGCTTCACACACAAAGTCATGCTGGAGACAGACTCAAGACCCTGATTTGATGGTGATGAAATTGTGTTGAATTATCACACCTTTCCCCCATGACAAGAATATTTAAAATAGTAATTACTGGGGCTGGAGAGATGGCTCAGTGGTTAAGAGCATTGCCTGCTCTTCCAAAGGTCCTGAGTTCAATTCCCAGCAACCACATGGTGGCTCACAACCATCTGCAATGAGATCTGGTGCCCTCTTCTGGCCTGCAGACATACACACAGACAGAATATTGTATACATAACAAATAAATATATAAATTAAAATATATATATATAAAATATAAAAAAATAAATAAAATAAAATAGTAATTACTAATAGCGATTAAAATATAAACTTTAAGGAACTGAAATAGAAGAAAGTATTTGTAAGTCATATATCTAATAAAGGGTATATTTCCAAAATATATTTTTAAATGCTTCACTCAAAAGTAGAAAACCAAATAGTCAATTAAAGATGGGGTAAACGATTTGAATTGTTTCCAATATTTTCATGAAAGTCTTACAAGCTGGGTGTGGAGGAGCACACCTGCCATCCAACACTGGGAATGCTGAAGCCTAAGTATTGTGGGACAATGGTCTTGTTTGTACCCTGTAAAGATTTGTCACGTGTATTGGTTTAATAAAATGCTGATTGGCCAATAGCCAGGCAGGAAGTATAGGCAGGTGGCTGGGAAGATGAAAGGCTCAGTCTACAGTCATCACTCAGACACAGAGGAAGCAAGATGAGAATGCCTCCCTGATAAAGGTACCAAATCATGTGGCTAACAGACAAGAATTATGAGTTAATGTATGATGTAAGAGTCAGCTAATAAGAAGCCTGAGCTAATAGGCCAACAAGTTTATAATTAATGTAGGCCTCTGTGTTTCTTTGGGACTGAATGGCTGAGGGACCAGGTGGGACAGCAAATGGCGCCAATGTGGGCAACTACATCCACATAAAACCTGAGAGAGCTTAGGAAGCAATTCTAGACACAAAAGAACAGAGTTAAGCAGTTGGTAGTAGCATTTTCTCAGGTGGGCTCTTTTTGCTAGATGCAAGCGAATCTTATTTGAGAGAAACTTCCTGACTCTTTTAAGAGGCCCTACCAACAAACAAATGGTGTTTAGAAGCCAACAGCATGCTTCTAAGTGGTATGAGGGAGCATGAAACTCCATAGAGCTGTGGCAATAAATATGGCTCCCGCCAGTACCTTCACCATGAAGTTAGACTCTCAGAAAGCTAAGGAATGGGGTGGATCCAGCCAAAGTCATGGCTTTAATCCTAGCCAAATCACTTAGCAAATTAAAGACTCATGTAATCAGAAAAAGAGAGATATACAGTAAGGATAGATTCAGACAAAACGAACAAACAAACCTCTAAATGGTTTACAGTGTATTTAAAAATTATGTAGGGCTGGAGAGATGGCTCAGAGGTTAAGAGACTGGCTGCTCTTCCAGAGGTCCTGAGTTCAATTCCCAGCAACCACATGGTGGCTCACAACCATCTGTACTGAGATCTGGCGCCCTGCTCTGGCGTGCAGGCATACATGGAGGCAGAATGTTGTATACATAATAAATAAATAAATCTTTTTTAAAAAAAAGTTAAAAATTTATGTAGGCTTTGGAGAGAAAAGAAAAAGGATAAAGTTCGAAAGAAAGAAAGAAAGAAAGAAAGAAAGAAAGAAAGAAAGAAAGAAAGAAAGCCCAGCAGTTGGGAGGCAGAGGTAGGCTGGACTCTGTGAGTTGATGAACAGCCTGGTTTACAGAGTGAGTTTTAGGACAGCCAAAGATACACAGAGAAACCCTGTTTCAAAAAAAATTAAAAATAAAAATAAAAGAAATAGAGTTTGAAATAAAGCTACATAAAGATGAAAAATGCACAGAGACTCTTAATACTGTATTTATTGTGTTGTCTTTGAATTGTTTGACAGCTGAG
>NW_026068115.1:1248651-1253189 GCF_014885135.2 Alexandromys fortis | reverse complement strand
AAAGAAAGAAAGAAAGAAAGAAAGAAAGAAAGAAAGAAAGAAAGAAAGAAAGCCCAGCAGTTGGGAGGCAGAGGTAGGCTGGACTCTGTGAGTTGATGAACAGCCTGGTTTACAGAGTGAGTTTTAGGACAGCCAAAGATACACAGAGAAACCCTGTTTCAAAAAAAATTAAAAATAAAAATAAAAGAAATAGAGTTTGAAATAAAGCTACATAAAGATGGAAAATGCACAGAGACTCTTAATACTGTATTTATTGTGTTGTCTTTGAATTGTTTGACAGCTGAGGAAGGAGCAACAGCTGCTAAAAGGCATTTGATTATAAATGCTGCTGGATTAATCCAACATATGTATTTTGAAAATGCTTGACTTCAAAATTTAAGTCAAAAGATATGTTACTTTGGAGAAGAGGGTTTGCTTTTGTTTCCACAGGAAATGAGGAACTGTGGATTCATTCTGTTGTTGTTTTTTTTGGGGGGGGGGTTGAGACAGGGTTTCTCTGTGGCTTTGGAGCCTGTCCTGGCACTAGCTCTGTAGACCAGGCTGGTCTCAAACTCACAGAGATCCACCTGCCTCTGCCTCCCAAGTGCTGGGATTAAAGGCGTGCACCACCACCGCCCGGCTGTGGATTCATTCTGGGTTAAGAAAAATCCGGTTTGATCAAGAAAGACCCCTGGAAAAAAAATCTTCAATAGGAGTGTATGGCCCAGACGATCAAACATTTCAGAGCACCTCTGTTGGAGTTTCCTCTGAGTTCTACTTTAAGGCTGTTGGTTGAGATGACCAAGCCTCACAGAATATTCCAGTCAAGACTTGACATTATCAGTGCCCCCAGTGAACAGGAAGTAGCCTAGAAAACTACACCGACATTCCCAAAAAAATGGATTATGAATGTTTGTCTTTGTTTAGAGTGTTGGTTACAAGTTGTTATGAATAATGGTCAAGAAAAAAGCTAAACAAAGGAGATTAGATTTAGAGTTCTTGTTTTAAAAAGAAAAAGAGGGAAATGCTGTGGTCAATAGTCATGTACCCTGTACAAATAGATTTGTCAGTTGTACTGGTTTAATAAAACACCAATTGGCCAGTAGCCAGGCAGAAGGTATGGGTGGGGCAGCCAGAATAGGAGAATTCTGGGAAGAGGAAAGGTTCAGTCTTCAGTTGTCACCCAGACACAGAGGAAACAAGATGAGAATGCCTCACTGATAATAAAGGTACCAAGCCACATGGTTAAAAGACAAGAATTATGGGTTAATGTATGATGTAAGAGTTAGTTAATAAGAAGCCTGAGCTAACAGGCCAACAAGTTTATAATTAACGTAGACCTCTGTATGTTTCTTTGGGACTAAACAGCTGCAGGACTGGGTCAGACAGAAACTTCTGCCAACACCTAAGGACCAGGAATTTCAGACCAACCTAAGTACATGGCAAGAGCAAGTCCTTGTTTTTTTTTTTTTTTAAAAAAAGGCTGGCAGTAGTGGCATACACATTTAATCCCAGCACTCTGAAGGCAGAGGCAGGCAGATCTCTTTGAGTTTAAGATCAGCCTGGCCTACAGAATGAGTTCCAGGACAGCCAGGACTACACAGAGAAACCCTGTCTTGAAAAACCAAACCAAAACAAAACAAAACAAAAAAAAAGGAGCAAACAATGACAAAAGGAAACAATGCAACGGTGAGACTTGGACATGCACACCTGTGATGCTACTACTTCAAAGGTGGAGGCAGTAGGTTATCCTATCTCTATAGTCAATTTTAGGCTAGCCTGGGATATATGAGATCTTTTGTCAAACAAAGAAAAACCCACAAGGGCCAATATGTGGAAAATATCTTTTCCAAAAGAAAGAGGAAAATTGGACAGACATAAAAACAAAGAAATGAAACTAAATTTCATATTTTCACTGTGGTGCAGTGTGATGAAAGGACTGAGCCTGGTCACAAGAGTGATGTCACCAGAGAAGACAGTGCTGTAAGGAAGAGAGTAGATCTAGGGACAAATTGTGAGTTCTCACATCTGCTCCCCCATTAGGAGTTGCATATGTCTTAAGGAAGACTACGGAACTCATCCAGGCTGGGGAAGACACAATCTTCTTTTAGAGAAGCCCCCACACCTGGCCCACACAACACCTGGCCCACCTGACACCTGGTCCACTCCACACCTGGTCCACTCCATACCTGGTCCACCCCACACCTGGCCTACCCAACACCTGGCCCACCTGACATCTGGCCCACCCCACACCTGGTCCACCTGACACCTTGCATGCCCCATACCTTGTCCACCCCACTCCTGGGCCATCCCACACCTTGCCCACTCCCAACCACCCTACCTTCCAAGAGCAGGCTTCACTTACATTCATAGCTAACCATCATTAGAGGCAGCAGAAAAACACATTATTACAGAAAATCTTAAACAGACACAAAAATAGGATAGCAAAGTGAACCCTTTTCCCTAGCTTTAGACACTGCGCTTGTTTTGTCAATCTTGTTTCTTCTGTGCTCCCCACGTCATGGTGTGCTAACAATAAACACTGAACCCTCACAGTGAATCTGTGCAGTATACTGACCTTCCTTCTAGCTCCAGGTTTTAGGTGAGAAAACTGAGCTCAGAGACATTCAGTCACTTGCCAAAGGAAGTCCATCATGGCTGGAATTCAAACACAGGTCTGTCTGACTTTAGGTCCTGTCCTGTTCTCAGCTGTTGGCAAGAGTGGGGAAAGATGGTAAGTGCCTGTCATTTTTAACAAAATATCAAATGTTCAGTTTTACCAATAAAGATCCAGAGCCAGAAGCTGGTGTGAAAATCTTTGAGCTCAGAGAGGCAGAGAAAACACCCAGCTGACCTTTCTCTTCAGCCGACATCCCAGAATTCTCTTCCTTCTCCTCTACCATCTCAAACAAGACTCCTCAGACTGAACGTCCCTCACTTCCACTTCCTGTGTGACTCTCTCTCCATTTTAATGACTCCCTATTACTCTCTACGGTTTTTTTCATAATAATCCTATGTTCACTTCCTATTAACTGGTTGCTTGCTCTACCTCTTAATCTATGGTTGACTTTATTTAATCCTGTTTACAATATTCAACCAGAAAGCTCTTGGATTAAAGGTATGTGCTAGGGCTAAGCCACACCACAACTAGAAATGGGTTTTTCCAGTAAATAATGCAATCTTGGGATTCACAGTATGATTAAATATCATGCAGCAAGTGCCCACACCAGGAAGCCCTGGACCCAGCCTGGACTCCCTGTCATCCCCCATGGCCAGAGGTGGGACCAGGCAAATTCTGGAATATGTTTTGATTCAGGGAAACAGAGATGCTTACGCCAGAATGGATACAGTGGAGCTTAAAGTGCTACCACCCCTGCCTTGGCCTTGACTGAGCCTCCTTGAGTCACATGGAATTGAGACTCTATCTCAGAGAGTCACTGGGGAATTTTACTGATACAAGTAAGGAAGGTGCCTGGCACACAGTGGCACTCCACAAATAGCAGCCACCAATTCTTTGTCTAAACTCAGGAGTGGCAAGTTGACTTATTGGGTCCATTGTAGAATATGAGGATAAATTCAAGTTGAAGCAGCATGCAGACAGAGGAAGTACAACAAAGCCCCCATGACTTGGTAATAGTGTAGCATCCTAGAGTCCCAAAATGGGCTGAGGATGCATCTCAGTGTTAGAGTATCTACCTAAACACCAAGGCCCTGACTTGAGAAGAAGATGTAGGAGTAGGAGAGGAGGTGGAGGGGAGGAGGAGGAAAGGAGGAAGAAGAAGAAGAGGAAGAGGGAGAAGAAAAAGAGGAAGAAGAGGAAGAGGAGGAGGAAGAAGAAGTAGGCTGGACTTTGTTCTCTGTAGTGAGTGGTCAGTAGCTGTAATATCCAGAGAGAGATTCAGAGTCTCCATGGGTTCTCCTTGCAGAATAGTGTTGAATTAAGAGCGGCGGGGCTGTGTCCCTGGCACCCAGCCGCCCGCATGGCTAGCTTATGCCCAGAAATAATTACATGGAAACTATATTCTTTCAAACACTGCCTGGCCCGGCTAGTTCCAATTTCTTATTGGTTAGCTCTTACATATTGTTCTAACCCATTTCTAATATTCTGTGTAGCCCACAAGGTGGCTTACCAGGGAGGATCTTAACCTGCGTCTGTCTGGAGCGGGAGAATCATGGCGACTCCTCGACTCAGCTTCTTTCTCCCACAAACCTGTTCTGTTTTCTCCACCCACCTAAGGGTTGGCCTATCAAGGAGCTTAGGCAGTTTCTTTATTAATAAGAAATCATTCCCACATCATTTCCCCCTTTTCTGTTTAAACAAAAAAGAAAGGCTTTCATTTTAACATAGTAAAATTACATATAGCAAAACAGTTATCAAGCAAGAATTACAGTTACAATATATCTATTTTATCTCTTATCATAACTAAGGAAAACTATAACTATCTATTCATTCTTCAACTCCATCAAAGACTCCAGAAGGATATAATAATACTAAGTAAACAGGAAGTCCAAAACTCTAGAAATGACAGAGACATCTCGCTGCCTGGACAGTCACCCAA
>NW_026068115.1:1149458-1246675 GCF_014885135.2 Alexandromys fortis | reverse complement strand
GCCCGCATGGCTAGCTTATGCCCAGAAATAATTACACGGAAACTATATTCTTTCAAACACTGCCTGGCCCGGCTAGTTCCAATTTCTTATTGGTTAGCTCTTACATATTGTTCTAACCCATTTCTAATATTCTGTGTAGCCCACGAGCTGGCTTACCAGGGAGGATCTTAACCTGCGTCTGTCTGGAGCGGGAGAATCATGGCGACTCCTCGACTCAGCTTCTTTCTCCCACAAACCTGTTCTGTTTTCTCCATCCATCTAAGGGTTGGCCTATCAAGGGGCTTAGGCAGTTTCTTTATTAATAAGAAATCATTCCCACATCAGAATAGAATAGTTATAAGTATAAACAATGATTTCCAGCAAGAACAACATGGGCTAGCCCAAGAACTTACTCTGACAAACACATGGGCTAACCCAAGAACTTACTCTGACAAACAGGAGGCAGCAAAGGAAACACGCTTTAATGAGGCTAAGGCAAAGTGGTTTTGGCTTCTTCACTCCGACAATGTTCTACCTTGTAGCCCAGCCTGTGCCCTGAGAGGCCTGAGGACTGTGTTCATGCTGAGCCAGACACAGCCCACAGTGTACTTCAGACTCCGTTCACTGCAGAGGACACACCTGGCCAGCCCACAAGAACCACTGCATACCTAAGACTTCTCATTTGAGTGATGTGAGAATTGGGGCCGGTGGTGATCTACATTTGTGGTGTGGTGTGTGTGTGTGTGTGTGTGTGTGTGTGTGTTGGCCGGTTATGCGAAGCATGTGGCTCATGTTGGCATGTGTCTATGTGTGAAGTATGTGGAGTGTATGTCAGGGGTATGTGTGTGAGGTGTGAGGCCTGTGCTGGTGTGTACCAAGGGTATGGTATAGGTGGAGGTCTGTGGATATTGACTATAGAGGGTGTGTTATGTGTTTTTCAGATATATGAGGTGTGAGATATATGTTTGTGTGTTTGTGTGGGATATACTGTGTGAGATATGGGCTCATGCTGTGTGTGTTTGTGAGGGAACGCCTGCATGAGGCGGGGGGCATACAGTATATGTGGAGGTTTGATGGTGTTGAGTGTGGGAAGGCATATTGTATGTTGTGTAGCTGTGTATGATGTGTAAGCATGAGGTATGTGACTTGTGTTGATGTGTGTTTGTGTGTAAGGGTTGTGGTGTATATGAAGGTCTTTGAGTGTTGAGCATGGGAGGGTGTGGTATGCACTATGTGTATTTATGTGTAATGTGTATTGTGAGGCATGTGACTCATGTTGGTGTGTATGTTTGAGGAGTTTGGTATATGTAGGAGGGTGGAGTGTGAATGCCTCATGCTGGTGTGTGAGATGCGTGGCGTGAGGTATGTGAGCAACAGGAAAGGAACCCCACTGAACTGATGGTCTCGGGCGTGTGTTCACTCCTTGCATCCCAGCATCTTGCTGACACTGATCTGGGTCTGGGAACGTCTTTCCTGAATAAACATGATGTCATTTCCATTCCATTCAGCCTGCACCGGGACAGCTGCTGTCAGCATCACTGAGAGAAATGCCACCTCGGCCCTGACAGCTGCCATTTGGCACACTTTGTAGAAAGCTTCTCCGGGAAGAAAAAAAAAAAAAAAACAGCCAGTCATGCAGATGCTATTTAAAGTATGTTGCATTCTGATGAGCCTGTGAAGGAAGCTAAGTGAGCTGGGGACCTGAAAAAAAAAAAAAAAAAAACAGCCAGTCATGCAGATGCTATTTAAAGTATGTTGCATTCTGATGAGCCTGTGAAGGAAGCTAAGTGAGCTGGGGACCTGGAACCTGGGCTGCGCAGGGAAGTTGGGAAACAGTGCATATGCCCTGTGGGTCAGGGGTGAATATCATCCCTACTCCCATTTTACAGGTGAGCAAACTGGACTCTATGGGGGGTGCCTGGAGCTAGAATAGATGATTGACAGAGCACATGGACGGGTGTAATGACCAACATCTTCAAGTCTAACCAAAATTGCTACTGATGGAGAGAGAAACTTAGATGCACAAAAGGAGGAAAGATTGGCCAAGGTCATACAGAAGACCCATCAAGACGCCGGTGTGAGATGTTCCATCATCTTAAACACACAGACATTCCCTGTCTTGCATACAATAGGCACTAAGCAAATGCAGATGACGTGATGGTTCCTCTTCATGGAACCATGACTGTGTTTGGAATTACCTAGGAGACACAGTTCTGGGTATGCATGTCCGTAAGGGAGCTTTTGGGGATTTGACTAAGAAAGGAAGACCCACGTGGATGGCACCGTTCTTTGGACCAGAGCTGTGGGCTGAATAAAAAGGAAGCATAGGAGGAAGGCAGTTGAGCGTCTGCATTCAGTTCTCCCTGCTTCCTTACTGGAGGCACAATGTGATCTGCCACCCTTGCCTTCCCCACCATGATGGACGGTACCCTCAAACTGTGAGCCAAATTGTACCCTTCTTTTATTAATGTTGAGGCCTTGGCCTCCTCACTGTCAGAAGCCCAAAGCTCACACCTGCGGGTCCCAGGATTGAACTCAGGTTGTCAGGCTTGGCTGTAGTACCTTTACCTGCTGAGGCATTTTGCCAGCCCATTGGATATTTTTCCTAACACACTGGGTAACTCAAGGGAATGTGTACACAGAGCCCTTCTGCTACAGAAGCCATCAAAGGTCATCTTCAACACATATGTACGTACGTATACACACACACACACACACACACACACAAAGCTAGGACTGGTGTATTGCTCAGCAGTAGAGGGCTTGCCTAGCATGTCTGAAGCCCTGTGTTTAATTTCCAGCACCAAAAACTTTTGGTTGGTATGGTCTGGAATCTCCATTTAACCAGCCTCTTTAAAAGTCTCCTACTTGGTGTGTGTAGTGGTGCATGCCTTTAATCCTAGCACTCAGGAGAGGCAGAAGCAGGAGGATCTCTGTGAGTTCGAGGTCAGCCTGGTCTACAGAGTGAGTTCCAGGAAAGCCAGCGCTACACAGGGAAACTCTGTTTCCAAAAAATCAAAACAACAGCAGCAGCAGCAACAGCAACAACAAAAGTCTCCTACTAATCAGATTGTGATGCAGGATCAGTGAATAATACAACTATCTTATTTAAAGCTATGAAAATGCCCTCCTTTTTCCAGCTGTGTATTTTCATGAGACCAGATGTTTTGCACATAGTTCAATCAATACAATTTATCACAGCAGACTAAAGGCCAAAGTCAGTAGGAGAATCTAGTTTCCCTCCATCAAGAAATCTCTGCAAGGTTCAAAACTGCAAAGAAAGCCATGTTTCTCGTTAAACTTTTCTTTTGGAAAGAAAGAATATAAAATTTATCATAAAGATTATGTTGAATTTTTAAAAATATTTATCTACTTAATTTTATGTTCATGTGTGTGTGCCTGTGTGTATGTATGTGCACCATGTGTGTGCAAGAGCCCTCAGAAGTCAGAAGAGGTCATCAGATCCCCTGCACCTGGAGTCACAGATGGTTGTGGGCTGTAAAGAGCCAGAGCTCTTAACCACTGAGTCATCTCTCAAGCCCCAAGGTCATGTTTTTGAAATTACTTCCCTTTACTTTGGAGGGTGAGGCCCATGATGCAGCACATGTGTGAAGGTCAGAGGGCAGCAAGATGGGGATGATTCTCTTGTTTCACCTTTACATGGATTGGGAGTACAGGTCAGGCTTGTGAAGTTAGTACATTGCTTGCTGACCTCTCTTTGCAGTCCAAGATTATGTTTTTATGTGAACAGCTAATGGGTTCTTGGTCCTTTAA
Source organism: Alexandromys fortis (assembly GCF_014885135.2). Classification (NCBI taxonomy): domain Eukaryota; kingdom Metazoa; phylum Chordata; class Mammalia; order Rodentia; family Cricetidae; genus Alexandromys; species Alexandromys fortis. Next base: position 1,242,922 of record NW_026068115.1, on the reverse strand, counting down.
AAAATAACTCATTAGATACTTTAAGATTGAACTTTTGTGTTTTATAGTAAATATCACTTAACTGATAATTGTTGGAGGAGGCTGCTTGTTCTTCCTGGCTGCCTGGCTAGTTTAGACCCAAAATAATTACACAGAAACCATATTATTTAAATCACTGTTTGGCCCATTAGCTCTAGCTTCTTATGGGCTAACTCTTACATATAAATTTATCCCATTTCTATTATCTGTGTATCACCATGTAGCTGTGGCTTACCAGCTAAAGTTCTGGCTTCTGTCTCCAGTGGGGCTACTTGGCATCTGTCTGACTCAGCCTTCTTTCTCCCAGCATGCAGCCTAGCTTTCCCTGACTAGTACTGTTCCTTCCTACCATAGGCTCAAAACAGTTCTTTATCCATTAATAGTAATCACAGCATGCAGAGGGAAATCCCACATCAGATAATGGATACATTAGGCAATATTAATGAACACAGATTCAGTACCATTTTAAGAATATATAGGACCAGGTGGTAGTGGTGCACACCTTTAATCCCAGGACTCAGGAGGCAGAGGCAGGTGGGTCTCTTTTGAGGCCAGCCTGATCTACAGAGTTAGTTCTAAGATAGGGTTTAATAGTGAGACCCTGTCTCAACCCCCCACCCACTCAAAAGAGTATAAACGAGTTCAAAGACCAAATACATGAGATCTACCCAATGGAGGTTATCTACAGGTTCCAGACAGAAAAACCAAGGCTCACGGAGGCAAATGGGTGATTCCACTAGTAACCCATATCTGAGCTCAGCTACAGATCCCACAGACCCTTCCAACATTCCATCAGGTTGGGATCTGACTTAGCAGCTTTTGCCTTCTTGTCTGCCCTGTCCTCCCAACAGCTGGGTGAGGCTGCCCATAAAGGCTGTCTAACCACACAAGGATGCTGAGGCCCCTTGAAGAAGGCAACGTCTTTCCCCTATGTCTGGCTAGTACAAGCAAAGCAAAGGTAGGCTGATCCTAGTGTGGAATTTGCCTTTCCCAGAATTCCCTGGGGAACCTGTGTGTGTGTCTGTGACACTAGTTCTCAGTTGGGCTTTTGAAAAGATGACAGCTGCAGGTGGGCCTATAATAACTACTCCATCTGTACTTTGTAATCCAAAGTCAGGCTGGCTTCCATATCATATATGGAGGTGGGAGTTTGTTTCCCTGGAGAAAACACTGTATCTCTGTTAGAACAACAGGTTGCTACATTACTTTTAAACAAAGTAATTTGGTTACACTGAGTGATTGGTTCATTCTGGAGATGATCAAAAGAGACTGATCTCCAGGAAAGGGCTGATGGCCTGCAGCCAGGTGAGGCTTGACTTCACTTGTAGTCTATGATGGGGCTGCTTGGAACATACTTCCGAGAAGTTGGGCTGAGGAATAAGGAGACTGCCATGTTTATCCGCCCACCCCTTCTCTTTAAGGATAGCCTAAGGGATTGTGACTCTCCAAGACTTGAGGTTCCTAGCCATCCATAGCTTCTGACCCTCCACTTGAAGTTGAGCTTGCCTTGAGACCTCTCTGTGTGTCCCTAAGTAGGTGGAGGGGTACAGGAAGCCCCTCCCTGGGTGGAACCTTTCCACAGGTGACCTTGGGAGAAGGAGTTTAGGAGCTCTCAGCACGTGCTACAGCCCACAGCCACACTTTCCATAGTCATCAAATCAGGAGTCACAGAGGCAAGAGAAAGCCGTGGTGAGAGGACCATGTAACAGGGAGTTTGGGGCTCTGTGTTAGCCATTGCCTCAGTAAGTCACAGAACAGGCAGCTGGCAAGTGTGATGCCGGGTTACAAGCACAGCTTTTGTGCTCAGCCGACTGGCTGGGCTCTCCTAGGCTCCTCTGGGACTGCTTGGACTTGGCTCAGGTTTTAAGTCAAGTCCACGTCTGTTCCACATGACTCTCATTTTGAGAACAGTGGGTAACAGGGCTATTGTAGTGACGGATGGCAGTTGCTCAGGAGACCAGATAAAACTCACAATGCCTTTTCAACTATGCTTTCTTCATAGAGAAGCTATCATTGGCCAAAATGAGCCCCATTGGGTGGGAATGGACACTCTATGGCTCCCTTGAGAGGCACTGACCAATCAGGGGGCAGAAGATGTGGCCCTATCACAGAAAATGAAGAGTCAGAGGAGGCCACAGTCCTACTTTCTGGAGACTCAGAGCGAGCAAGGTCAGCTTTGAGCCCAGGTAGTGTGACTGATTCTGGAAACCGGAGGGGAGCAGCTGGGTGTGGTGGCGTCTACCTTTGATCCAGGACTCTGGGGGGAGAGGCAGGTGGGACTCTGTGAGTTTGAGGTCAGCCTGGTTTGCACACCAAGTCCTAAGCCAACCAAGGCTACATAGTAAGAACCTAATTACAGAAAACAAACAAAAAGTGGGAACAGGGAATTCTGCCTTCTGCCCACTTGACACCATAGCAGAAATTTGAGGCCACCTGTGACACTTTGAGGGCACAGAGGACAAGAGATCACATTGAGCCTCCCGGCTGAGTGAGTGTGACTCCTGATGGCCGCTCCCTGAACCTTCATCATTCCCACTGGACGGGGCAGAAGTGGAGACTAACTTACCAGTGTCACTCTCCCAGTGGGTGGCTACCAAGGCAGCAGGTAGACCCAACAGGACAGGTCTCTGCCTCCCCTCTGCCATCCAGTCCCTTAACACGTCTGTGTGACTCACCCATAAAGTGAGATCTAACTTAACTGCCTCGATGTGACTGTCAATCAGCTGCGTTGTCAGTGTGGCACCTGGCATGTGTGTGGTGATGTGTGAGGCCGGCACTTTTTATTATCCATGTACATTTTATCTTTCTAAAAAGCCTCACTGATGTATGTTTTGCACATTGTAAAATTCACATATTTTTAACAAATTTTAATTTTTTTCAGGTAGCACCACCATCATGAACACTCAGTTTTAGAAGACTTCAACATGCTTAAGATTTCTCAGACCCATTTTACCATTAATTCCTTTCCCACCTTCTTCAGCCCCTGATGACCACAGTATGCTTTCTGTCTCAGTATCTGTCTTTTCTGGAAACTTCTTATAAATGCAATAGCGTATCGACCAGTACCCTTTACTGAGCATGGCTCTGTCAGGACTCATTCATTAGGCAATGGTAATCTTGGGTCCTCTTCAAGGTTAAGTAGTTGTGTGGATTACCACCCTGTTTTGTTTACCCATTCACAGCCATGGGCTTGTCCAGTTTAGGCACTGTAAGCAATGCTGCTCTGACCACCATCATAAGAATCTGTGTGAAAAATGGCCACTTTCCTCCTGGATGAAGAACCCAAGGAGTGGCTGGGACATATGGTAGTTTTTGTTGTTAAACTTTCCTTAAAAAAATTATTTTAGTGCTGGAGAGATGGCTCAGAGGTTAAGAGCATTGGCAGTTCCTCCCGAGGTCCTGAGTTCAATTCCCAGCAAACACATGGTAGCTCACAACCATCTGTAATGAGATCTGGTGCCCTCTTCTGGCCTGCAGGAATATACACAGAAAACTATATATAATAAATAAATCTCTAAATAATCTCTTTATCTATCATTATTATTGTTGTTGTTGCTAGTATTAGTAGTAATAGTAATGTGTGTGTACGTGTGGTGCGTGTGTAAGAGAGAATAATGTATGTCTGACAGTAAGTGTGAGCACGTGCCACATACTGTGGCAGTCACAGGACAACTCTCAGGAGCTGGTTCTCTCCTTCTGTTTCAGGTTCCAGGTCATCAGGCTTGTGTGGCAAGTGAGTCCCCTTGCTGAGCCATCCTCTCAGCCTTGTGCTGAACTTTTGGAGAAGTTGCTGTCCGAAGCAGTTTGCACCAGTTTGCAGACTTTGGCATCCTCTGAGACTCCTGCCTCCCCTTGTCCCAGCTTCTGCTCTCCTCCGAAATGGTAGCTTGTTGTGGGTTTGTTTGTATTAATGACTCATGGCCAGGTGATGAATCTTCACGTGCCCATCAAGAACACCTTACTTTAATAATGAGAAAAGAGTCAAGAGCTTGCTATCATGAAGGTTACAGGATGGGGCCCAGATGAAGGGCTGGGCCTCCTTGCCTCCAATTAGGGCAGCTTCATAGTCATGGACATGAGGCTGGCTTAACCCACCCCTACCAGAGCCCAGTCTAGGCTGGGATACCCTTCTTCCTCTACAGGAGCTGGGCAGGGTATCACAGCAGAGTGCTTCCGTGGTCTCCAGAAGGCTACCTGGCCATTCCTGCAGGTGTGGAACACATGCTATGTAGTGATAAGGAGTCCTGGCTTCACCGGATACCACACCGATCATGTACTGGGGCCCAAGGACACAGAGAAGGGAAGGGAGATCTGTCCCTATCCATAAGAGACCTCTATATTACAGGGAAATCAGCCCTTGTAGGCCAAAACTATGACAGTCTAGACAGAGGATTCAGGTGTAGTTTCATGGTGAGCTCTTACTCTCATGGGTAAAGTTCTAAGTTCAATCCCCAATGCTGCAAAAACAACCAACCCAATGACAACTAGATCATGCGTACAAAGGGCTTGGGGTGCCAGGCAACAGCCAGGAATGCCATTCATTGAGAGCCTTCATGTGTTGGGCAGAGACCTAAGTGGTTTCTGGTGGTCTCAGCAGCCTTACGACCTAGGTCCAGCAGAAGACATCTCTATTGGCCTGATGGATGCATGGCTATCCTCTGGTTTATGGCTATCCTTTGGTCTCAGGCCCAAAACCACTGAATCTGCCCTGAAATGCCTATGGTTTGAGCTTCTAAAGCCTTCCCCATTCTGCCCAACCTTTTCTCTCACAGACTGAGCTGCACTCTCAGAGTCAGGGATTTCTATATCCAAACAATGCTGGCTGTGTTGTGTGTATTGTAATTACATCACTTAGCTAGATAAAACACAAAGAAATGAACTCTGTATAACAAAAGGAATGTGTTGAGAAAAACTAAACCAAGTGCTTTGGAAAATATGCAATAAGAATGGATTGCTAAAAATAAATCTGTTCGCTTGGTTTTGGGAGAGATTTGGGGTGGGAGGGAAGTATAAATTTGCAGGATTCCAAATTCCAATTGTTGCAACACATCCTTGCAGGTGGCTCCCATGAGGAAGGATCGCCACACTGTATGGTGCAGTCCAGACTCCAAATACCTTTACCCCACAACCTGGCTGTAGCTGACACTCTGGCTGAACATTAGAATAAGCATTCTGGGCCCCTGTGAGGGTTTTGTTGTTAGTTTGCTTGTTTTTAAAGACTAGGTTGGCCTCGAATTCACAGAGCTCTGCCTGCCTCTGTCAGTGCTGGGATTAAAGGCTTGTAATGCCAATGCCTGGTTCCTTTCCCTTGTCCCCTTCCATACCACTCCTGAGTCCCTAAGCAACTGTCAGGCAACTGATGGCCTCTGTTGGGCTACAATGGCCTATGTGGATGGTGGGCTGTGTGGAGAGTGTGTGATAAGAGTCTGGGCAGTGAATGTGTGTGAGGCGGTGTTCAGAAGCCTCCTTGCTTTCCCTGGAAGGCTCCATCTCCACAGCTCTTTACAGATAAATCTAAACAATTCCTGGGTATTACTATGGAGATCTGTACTCTGAGAAGGGCTGAACACTGGTGCGGGGACCTAGCTCAACACAGACCTCACTCACCTGTTTGCCTGACTTGAAAGGGGCAGAGGTCAGCCTTGTGACATCTAAACCCACTGGAGAGCTCTGCCCCTGGTAGTTGCTCATGCAGGCCCTGCCCACCTCTCCACTTTTTCCCTGGAGGCACTAGTGCACTGAGATCCTGCCCTGCAGCTGTTCCCTAGGCCAGAAAGGATATAAAGGTAATTGAAGTGGGGTAATATCCAGGCTGAAATCACTGGGGCTTATACTGTGACCTGGCTGCTGGAGCCCTGGTCTACTCTAAGGCTCTGTCTACTCATCTGGGAAGTGGGGATGGTAGCATCCACCTTGAGAAAGGCTGGGTTCATAAGGCTTGTTCTAACATTTATGTATGTATTGGGGTATGTGACATAACTATTCTGGGGTTGCATAACCCTCCCCCAGTGAGAAAGCAATAGTACCCATTTCATAGAAGCCCTGGATGGATTAAGTATGTAAAGTAGTTAGAACAACCACAAGAGGTGTTGGTGTTGTGTGGAGTTGCTATTATCTTTCCTGTCATTTTTTGTTTAAAATTTCAAAGTTTGCGTTAGGCACAGGATCCTCTTGGCTACTGCTCCTGGGGAGAAGGTGGCTGAAGTTATAATGTACCAGCAAATAAGTTAGAGGATGGGGTAACTGAGAGCTCCCAGGGGTTCCAGGACCTCTAATTCAGACACACCTTGAGGACTGGCCACACTAGGGATGGGTCCATCTCTCTGAGGCCACTGTGGCTATTCAGTACTGACTTCTGGGAACACATGAATTCAAGTTGCTCTAAGAAAGAAAGGTGGGCAGTGCCTGAGGAGCAACACCCGAGGTTGGCCTGTGCCCTCTGCAGGCCTGAACTCGCAAACCTGCACACACATGTGCCCCGCACAGACATAACCATGGGCACCTTTGGACAGTGTTGATATTTGTCACTTTTGCTTAGACTTCTTTTAGAGAGTGAAGACTTCATAGGATGTCCCTTTGTACTCCAGCTCCCTTCCCTGCACAGAGGCAGCCCTGATCAGGCAGGCGATCCTTCAGCTCGGCTTTGCTTTGCTTTTGTTTTTTTGTTTGTTTTGGAGACAGGCTCTCACTATGAAACCCTGCTTGGCCTAGAATTCTCTGTGGAAACCAATCTGGCCTTGAACTCAGAGATTCACCTGCCTCTGACTCCTGAGTGCTGGGATTAAAAGTGTGCACCACCATGCCTAGCTAGACTACTTTTTCAAATCTAGAAACAATGTATGTATTTTCTGTGTGTTTTTATTTTGGGGATAAATAATGTGATTTTAACATCTTTCAACTTTTATTTCTTTCCTAAGGTGTTGTTAACAAAGTATCCCAAATGGAATGGCTGCAAACCACAGCAGTGAGTTTTCTCAGTTTGGTAGGCTGGAGGTCAGTTGTCAAGGTCAATCAGTCCATGTTCCTTGTCTGTCTCTGCTGTTGTTGGTGCTTTGTAACCATCTCCTCTGTTGGTGTCTGTGTCCAGATAGCCCACTTCTTATAAGGACAGTCATAATACCAGTTCCTCCCCTAATGGCCTCTCAACTGAAAGGACATTATTTCAAAATATAGCACATCTGTAGATTCCTATGGTTAGAACTTCAATATATGGAGTAGGACATGGGAGGAGCGATACAATTCAATGCGCAGTGTGTGTGGCGTATTGCCATGTGTGTGTGTAGTGAATGTACAAGAATGTGTGGGTATGTACTCTCATGGGCACCCTCTCAGAAGCCAAGGTATATTGTCTTGTGTCTTCCTCTATTGCTCTCACTGCCTTGAGACAGGTCTCTCACTAACCTGAAGCTTACCATTTCAGCGAGGCTGGCTGGCCAGGGACCTCTTGGAATCTCCCTGCCTCCACCCACCCTCCGGTGCTGGCTTACAGGCTTGTGGGAGCATACCTGGCCTTTCTGTGGGTACTGAAAATTTGAACTCAGGTCCTCATGCCTTCAGAGCAGGCGCTCTTACACACTGAGCCATCTTCCTACCCTGGCACGTAACACTTTCAAAGTTAAGACCCAAGTGGAGTCAGTGAGGTGGCTTGCTACGCAAGCTCTAGGACCTGAGTTCCAGTTCCAGAGCCTGCATAAAGGTTGGAGAAGAGAACCAACTCCACAGACTGTCCCCTGGGCATCCCACAATCATGACATGTGTGTTACCCCCCACCCCGACACACACATTGAATTTTAAAAGAAAATAAGAGTTTGTTTTGTTGGCACACACTTGTAACCCCAACATTACTTGAGAGATAGAGATAGGAAGACTAGCAGTTCAAGGCCAGCCTCAGCTACCTAGTGAGTTAGAGGCCAGTTGGGCTACATAAGACCCTGTCTCAATAAAACTAAAAACAAAACACAAAACGCTAAGTGTGGTGGTGCATGCCATGATTCTAGCAGAAGCAGCTGGGTCTCTGTTATCTCCAGGCCTCCCTAGACAAACATGTGTCAATCAGAGGACACTTGGAGGAGTTGGTCTTGTCATCCATCACATGGTGCATGGTCTAAGACAGGTACCGATTTTCCTTCATGAAGGGAAAGCTACTGACCCATCTCCACCAAAAGGGCTCTTCTTTTTGAGACAGAAAATGGTTATGTTTACCAGGTTACTCTCGAACCCCTGGACTCAATGTTCCATCTGCCTCAGTTCCGAGTACTGTGATGTCACGGCTTCTGGTATACATGCTTGTGTTTCTATGTGTGTATACGTTTGTGTGTGTTTATTCTATGTATGTATATATGTATATGTGTGTGTTCTCCATTTGTATTTACACATTCTCCACAGCGTGACTACTCATCTTTGGTCAGTAGATTACTAAGCTCTTCCAGTTTTCAAGTCCCATCTTATTTAATATAAGATCAGTCATTGCTGATAAACAAGCAAGCTGTAGATCTTCCATGTTGATCTTATAGCCCAGCTTCCAGCTCCTCACTCTCTAGTCCCAGTCACCAGGAGGAGCTTTGAATATGGTGACTTGCAGGATGTCAGAGAAAGATGCATTGGAGACTACATATGTAGAACATGGACTAGGCATCTGACAGATCACTCTGAGTTCGAATCCTGCATCTGCCATCTACTTGCTGGGGAAGCTACTTAACCTCCCTACACTAATGTTAAACCCACTCTACCCTGCATCACTGCAGAGTATGGCAGGAGACAAATCAAGTGCCTTATATGTAAATCCTGGTCTCTGGCCTCCATCTTTGGAGGCCCCGCCCCTATGCCCCTTGCACCTTGACACCTCCCCGAGGAGGGTCAAGGCAGCCTGCCAAACCTTGACCCCTTTTGAGTTGCTTTATGGCAGGCCCTTTCTCCTTAACCATCACCTCCCAGTCCAAACTCCTCCACTGGTGTGTTACCTATCCTCCCATTCCCTTTTAAGATCCCTTCTCTGGTCACATGCTGACAGTTGTCTCCCTGCCCCCACACCAGTGTACCCTAATGCCCCTAAACCTACCCCGCTCTCCCCATGGGTCAGAGTACTCCTCAAACAGTTAACTCCTAGGTCTCTGGACAGGACCTCACACTTTAATCCTCACCACCCCCTCTGCTGCCAAGCTCTTGGGATACCCATGCTGGTACCATCTCTCCAGGCTCAAGCAGGCACTTACTCAGGATACTTGGTCTGTCCAGCAGACAGGACCTTCCACCCTCCGGTTTTCCAAGATGCCACAATGAAGGGCCTACCTGGTCCTCATCCTGGCACACCCATCTTTGGTGATACAAACAATATTTTCTTCCTAGACACCTGCCTTCTCACCTCCCCCAAGGAACAGATGTCTGGAGTCTCCAGGATGACAGTACATGGGTTGCCTTTCCAGCCACACCTCTTGCTGAGCGTGGACCCACCAACACCCAGCTCTCCCCTTCCCCATGTCTCCCCATGCCTGCAGGAAGTAGCCAGATTTGAATCAACGCCCCTTTTTTTCAAAGAGATCCTAAATGTTGGTCATAAATATCACCTCCGCTACCTGTCACCCCTTATACAGTCTGGAATGTAATTTCCTGCCTCTGGCCTCTCTTTTGGAGGCCCCGCCTCTATGCCCCTTGCCCCTCCCCAGAGGAGGTCAGGACCACTCCCCCAGTCTACTGGAAAGTCAACACTTGGTCCGTCGTGTCCCCCCCACCCCACCCCACCCCCGTGGTCGCATTGATGACTTCCTGGAGTCCTATTAAACCTGGATATCCTTTAATTCGGCTTGTTTTGATTCGGCATGATTGGGATTTTTGTGTTGTTAGAAAATATTTCTAACACTATGTAGGTGCCCAGTGTCTGAGAATGCTCCCCCTATGCTGCCTCTTACGTTAAAACTGGGCATGGTGTAATCTTAGGGTAAAGGCAGGAGGTTCAGACAGTCAAGGTCATCCTGGGCTTTAAAGTAAGTTCAAGGCCATCTAGGGAAACAAGAGATTTTGTGTCAATACAAAAGAAAGCATACAGCACACAAATAAGCCCAAATCATGATTTCTCTGCTGTGGCTCCCAGCTAGCAAGCCATTGAACACAGCCAGGAGCACTGCCTATGTCTATGAACACTGCCCTCTGTTCCCATGTCCTGAACATTCTGAGGATTCCATGGTCCCTCAGATAGACCACACCAAACATACTTTCCGAACTGCTCATATAGTTTCTGGCCTCTGGGGAGGAAATAGTCAAACCGGCAGGTGGAAACCTAATCATGTTTACGTGGTGAGTTGTTCCCATACACTCAACTCACCTGTGCCCAGCATCCACAGTGGGTGGGTGACTGAAGGGAGGGAGGGAGGGCAGGAGATGGAATCAGGGCTTCTGACCTATAGGGGAAAGGCCCTTCAGGGCTCATTGTTGTCATATGCAGATTTAGTCACTTGCTCATTTCTGCAAATGTATAACAAAAGTAGCTGCTCTCCTATGACTCAACCAACTCAAATATAGGCCCAAGTCATGAGTGTAAGTAACCACTATTAAAATCTGATGCACATGCTCACTGAAGCTTTCTTCAAAGCTGTCCTGTGCGGGTGTGAATGACAAATGGCCCCATAGGTTCACACGCCTGAATTTTGTTTCCCTCTTGGTGGAACTGTTTAAGAAGAATTCGCAGGTGTGGCCTTGTTGGAGGAGGTGTGTCACTAGGGGTGGGCTTTGGGGTCTTCAACTCTGCTTGTGCTGCTTCTGTGTATCCAGATTATAACTCTTGTCTAAGCTCCACGTCTGCCTGCCTGCTGCCATGATGAGTGAATTGCAGTAGACTTTCCTGAAGCACTAGGTGTCATGATCAAGAGCAGCCATGTATGAGACCACATCATAACTGTTGAACAAGAGCACTCTCTGTATAATTCCACAGATACAAAGTTTAAGGACAGATTCGGTGGGAGCACCTGCCATCTCAGCTTGAAAAGTGTACAGGCAGGATTCTGAACCTGTGGTCTCAGGCTTGTCTTGTTTGTGTCACACATACACAAAACACAAAAAAAAGGTACATATATATGGTGGGGGAACGACCAGATAGCTGCCCACCCACAGAGAAATAGCCAAATCCTATCTTCACAATGTACACCATAACAACCTGGAATAAAGACATTGAGAACACACTTCCAGGGCCATTCCTACACTGAAGTCCTATTTGTATGAATTTCAAACAAAACTTTGAATCTATAAATTGGATGGATTCATTTAGCCACATAAAATTAATTTTATTTCCACAAGAGACCTAAACAAAGTCAAAAGGATCATATATTGCAGACATATCATATGTTATTGACAAAGGACTGCTATCTCTGTTATTTTAAGAGCTTCTATGCGTATTAGGAAGGGGGAGAACAACCTAATTAGAAAGATAGGCAGAGGAGATAAACAAACAGTTCCCAGGAAAGGAAACAAGAGCGGTTCTTAGTCAGATGAAAACACGGTCAACCTCCCTTGTAGCAGGAGGAAGGAGATTACAACTCTGAGATACCGTTTTTTCTATCTAACAGATTGACAAAGATCAGAAAGTTTGATAGCACGCTGTGTTGGCAAGGCTGTGGGAAACAGGCATTTCCATTCACTCTAAGTGGGAGGGAACACTGGAGCAACCTCCCTGAGGAGAGATTTGGCAATATCTGAGCAAATTAAAAATCTGCATGCCCTTTAACCCACAATTTTCATCTCTAGGAATCCACCATGCAAATATCCTCACACGCGTGGTTCAGTGTCTAGTGCACAGATTTGCCACAGCTCTTCTTATGCAAATAGGTTGGAAGCCGAGGGATTCCTCACCCCCAGGAGCTAGGGAAGCCGGTGTCTAAGTATCTGTTCAGTGGTTTAAAAGAGTGGGGTTGTTTTTAATTTCCAATATTGAAAAGTCTGTACGACAAAGCACAGCATCCTGCACGCTGAACTAAAGTCCTTGCATAAAATATCTCTGGGATGAAATTTCACTGCCAGAGGATGTCTGCGGAAAGAGACCCAAGAATGCTCTTGATAAGGAACTGGCAGGGAAAGTTCCGTCTCTCTGCATGGACTACGTGTATAGAGTAACCATGGGGGATGTGGGGGAATGTAACTTTAAAAAATATATTACAGAGCAAACAAAAAGGGGGTTGAGATATCTCAGTCGATAAAGGTGCTTGCTACCAAGCCCACATGGTGGGAAGTGGGAACAGACTCTGGAAAGTTGTCTTCTGACCCCTATATGCACTTAAGTGGTCTCTCACACACAAAATAAATAAATGTAATTCTAAAAATTAAGAAAACACTGAGTGAGCTGGTTCCAGTGAGGTTTGACTCTAAATCCCAGTTCCCCTCCGTCTCTTGGAGAAGTTACTTCAGAGCTCTCAGTGTCAGCGTCGCCATCTGTACAATGGGAAAGAATAATAAGCCCTCACGGCGGCGAGGAAACCTTGGAGAAGGGGTTGCAAAGGGGCAAAATTTTCAAAACTGGGGACTCTAGGAAGGGCGTGTGAAGGTTCATGGGTCTCTGGTAACTTTCTTATGATTTTGGAAAGTTTTCTGAAAGAAGAAATAAAAGTGCTTTCGTTTTTGCTTTGTTTGTGGGTGTCCTATTTCTTGTTGCTCCAGTCTTCACCCTCAGATGCCAGCCTGCTTTCACCACCCAACCCTCCGCTGACACACGGTTCTCTTAGCACACTGGAGGAGCACAGAGCGGGCAAGCTGGCGGCTGGCCACCTGGACATCTCTCTAGGGATCCTGTCCTCCTCGCTGGGGGCAGGTGAAAGCGCTAGAATCGCAGGGTGAAGGTGGGGTCCCCTGGGTGGATGTAGGGGAGAGGACCTCACTCTCCCGCCTGAGCGCTGGTGGCCTGTGCCTGGGCACGCAGGGTACCCCAGCGCTGGCTGCTCCCCAATCAGATAGGGCACCTCCCCCGCGCTGTCATCGCTGAGAGAGGCGGCGGCGGGGAGTTTACGTAAGCCGCTTGTTGATGGAAAAACAAGGCGCTGGCCCAGTGGCGGGCGGTTCCTGGCTTGCTCTGATGGAGCCCCGAGGATCCAGCAGGCCACAGCATTACCTGGGTTCGGCCCCGCCAGGAGTGGGGGCTGTGTATAAACTGCAAGAGCGGCCCGGGGGGGGGGTCATCTGAATCCAGGCCACCCTTCCGGTGTCACACAATGCCTCGCTCTGGACCCAGGTGCCCAGTTATTGTGCTGTATGCCCAGCCCTGATTGGGGCATCAGAGGGTGCGAGCTGTGGGACCTTGGAGTGAGCCAAGAGGAAAGTGGGGGGCCATCAGTGCTACACCTAGAGCCTCCTTTCCTGGTTCTAGAAGTCAAGGAGAGCCGGGCCAGACCTGCAGTTTATACAGACACCTCCTCAGTTCCCTCTGACTCTGGTAGACGGCTTGTGGATGACTAGGGTTCAGGTCCAGCTCCACAAGATGCATAACCCGTGAGCTCCAGCCGAAAGCTCTTTATCTGGAAAACCAGGCTGACTGCTAATTTATACTAAACAGATTTTGAAAATTACACGAGACATTCTGAGGATTAAAAGAGATGACTACAAAGCTCCTACGTCACACCCAGCTGTGCCTAGCACACTAGCACTTGTCTATGTTAGATAGATCTAGATTGTGTGTAGCTGAGTGTGTGTGGGGGGGGGTCACACCTGCCCCTTCCATTCCAACACAGACATTTGCTTTTCAGTGTGTATCCTCCTACGCCTCTGCCCTGGCTCAGGTGCCCAGTGTCATTCACTCACAAGTCTCCATTAGTTCATCCTGGTGTGGAGCAACTGTGTGCCAGGACTATGGCCGGCTCAGCCTTGAGGACCCAGAGGGAATCATTTTTGATACTGTCCTCTAGGGGGCGCAAGTCATGACGGGAGGAAAAGCGTGTGGGTGATGTTAAACAGCCTTCTTAAGGATGCAAACGGGACAAGTGATTCCTGAAGAAGCCCTTTCTGGGCTCAGAGTGTTGTTTCTACCAGTTAGGAACTGTCCCATCAATCCTAAAAACAGGAACCATTGGGAGCAATGGTTCAGGCTAGGGTCAACGCTCAGCTTTGACAACCCCTTGTTTTAATTGGACAATCCCAGACCATCTCAGACTGGACAGCCTCAGTTTCCTCATTGACAAGAGACAATAACAAAACCTACTATTCAGGCTGCTACGAGGCACCAAGGAGATCCCAAAATAGGTGATAGTGTTATTCAATGTCATATAGGGGTTTTTAATGTTTTTCAATTTCATTTTTTATATTTAATTTTTTTAATTTGATGTGCAAGGGTGTTTTCGCCTGCTTGTATGTCTGGGCACCATGTGTGCAGGTCTTAGGAGGCCAGGAAAGGGCCTTGGATCCTCTGGACCTAGAGTCACAGACAGTTGGTAGCATCCATGTGGGTGCTGGGAACTGAACCTGGATCCTCTGGAAGAGTACTTTGCTCTTAACTGCTGAACCATCTCTCCAGCCCCTCCACCCTTTTTTAAGACAGGGTATTACTATGTGTAACCTTGGATGGCCTGGTTCACCTTGAACAGAGAACCGCCTGCCTCTGCCTCCCGAGGGCTAGGACTGCAGTCACTCACCACTACACCTGACTTGAATTGTTTTCTATAATAAAGTGTCATTTTAGAGCTGAGAAAATGAGGCAAAGCAACATAAATCAACTTGCCCAAAGGCACAGAGCTGGGAAGCTGGCCATCTCAGACCCTAACATCAGGTCTCCTAGCCCCCAGCGCCTGGACAAAGAACCAACAAGGGCTCCCAGTCAGACCTCCCAAACAGTAGCCACGAACATGCTCCTATTAGTACATGCTATTGGTATCACCGTGATCTCAATTACTCATCCATCCCTCCTCAGAACAGGACAAGCTGCAGCACTTTAGGTCTGGGTGGGTGCCAGCTAAGAGCTAAGAGCTGGCTGGCACCCGAGCCCCAGATTCAGGCAGAGATTTGCTTCCTCATCCCACCCAGTAAGAGTCATCTGAGGGCTGGTGTGGGCAAGTGGGTCCAGTACCCAGGCTGGTCCATTGGTGACAGAAATGTCACATGCCTCTCTGCCTAGCCTGACGCTGGACACTCCCTCACCTCCCTGAGAGGAGCAGGGCCAGGAGGGGGAGGCAGGACAGACACTGGGCCTTTTGTGCACTGCTCTCCACAGAGCCCAGCCCTGAAACCTGTCCCACCCCTTCTCCAGCCTGGGCAGAGGGTGTCCAGGAACCTCCTGGGAAAGGAAAGAATTCAGTCTGAGGCCTGGAGGCTGAGCAGAGCTCCGCTCCGTGATTTCTGCCGAATGGGTCCTTAAACTGGGCCCTTTAAGACTTGCTTTCTCAGCTCTCAAAGTAAACCTGGAACGCTGGACATGGAGGGGGCAAGGAAGTGAAAGGTTGGTTCTGGGTGCTAGAGTAAGAGAGGATCGGCCAGCCCTCTGCTGGATGGAAGGTGATAAGGGTCGTCACCCTCTCCTTGACCTCAACACACCCACTCCCAGCTGTGTACCATGAACAGATAGTGAGTGACTCATGGCCCTAAGTACCTGCGCACTCAGCCTGGACCAACATAGGCTCAACAGATGACGAGCATAGACAGTACACACTGGCCCCAAACACATGCAAATGCGCTCACACATTCAGGTCTTCTCTCTCTCTCTCTCTCTCTCTCTCTCTCTCACACACACACACACACACACACACACACACACACACACACTCCTAGATGTGGACACACATCCCTGCTACATACAGACAAACAAGCAGCCCTGCACTTTCATCACCACACTCACAGATTGCCCAAACACACACACACACACCACACACACAGACACACATAGACACACACACCACACACACACAGAGGCACACACACACACCACACACACACACACACCACACACACACACACACATGCACCACACACACAGACAGACACATAGACACACACACCACACACACACACACACACACACACACCACTCAGAAAGGAGGCCACTAATAGCAGAGTGAGTCTCACAGGCCAAGGATGGTAGCTTGCAGTTCTTCACCCCTCCAATTCTTAGGGTTCCTCTCACACTGGGGCCCAGAGGCTTGAGAAAGGGGTCTAAAAGGAAGGCAGGCATGCTGGAATTCGTGGGCCAGTCCAGAGTCCAGGACTCTGTCCCAGCTCTCCACTTCGCCTTTTGCAGGAGTTGGTACACCTAGGCACTTAACAATGATCACCCTAGTTTGCTGATGACAGCACCCTCAGCCTGGAAAGAATCTCCTGTCTCTCTCTGTGAAGTCTCTGGAGACCAATTTCACCCAGAGGCGCTTAAGCTACCAAGGAGACTCGGGGCAATACCTATGTACACCGCCAGGGGGCGCTCTCCACCCGACTGCGACGCTCATGGGCGCGACCCCAGGTCCCACCTCCGACGCCCGCGGCGCTAGTCTAGCTCTCTCCAGAGCTGGCCACTCCGAAGGTGGGCGCCCCAACAGGATGTCTGCACTCCTCACTTCGCCGGATCCCACCTCGGCTCCGGCTTCCGCCCCCTCCCCTGTCCCCGGGGTCTTGCCTCCTGGACGTCTCCAGGATTGCTACCACCCCCTCTGCCCGGAACCGCCCCAAAGTCCACCCCCACCAGGCTCTGTCTATGAACTACCAAGGCTGTCTATCCTCCCTTTGGGCTGCCTCCCACGCCTCTCTCCGTGGAGCAAAGACACAGAAAGGCGTATTAGCTGACAGACGGCACAAAACAGCCTCTGCTCCAAGGCAAGAACCTGCCCAGGCTCTCCACTAAATGCTGTGGCTACATGAGTTAGACTTTTCAGGGGCCACAGACTATGAAGCAGGTTTTATTACCTTGGTTTCACACAAACCCATTGTAGATTCCAGAAGCTTAGAGAGGTGGGCGATTTGCCCAGAATCTGCTGTAGTGTGTACCTCCAAAGCCGTAAGGACTGGGCTCCGACATTGGATACTCCAGCTCTTTAGGACCTGTTTATTAAGGACCTGCCATGCACCCTCCAGGCATTGTGCTGGGTGCAAAGATAAAGAGGGACGTGGAGTTTTGAACTTTTCAGCAGCTGAAAGAAGGAGGATTGCATTATGTCTGCAGCATTGTCCTCACCTTATTCAATTAGATGGTACTGGCTGCACTGTGCTGGCCACACAAGCCGGCGGACACTGGCTGGTCCAAAGCAGGGAAGAACAGTAAAGCAGGCACTGTATTTTGAGGCAAATAGGTGCGCTAAATAGGCAAGTTTCAGGAGGCGGGGTGTTATTTGGACTGGAGTTTGGAGTTTGGAGGAGAAAGACCTCAGGATACAGCCCACCCAGTGTGCTCTCTGGCACACCTGGCTGGTATCCAGCCCAGAAACTAGTGTGGGTCCCAAGTCCTGAGATACGGGGAAGACTGACTGTCATGGAGTCACAAATGCCATCTCGGGACCAACTTGCTCAGGAGGGCCAGGAGACTCAGAGGAGATACTGTACCAGGTGTCTTTCATGCCTCCCACACCGCCCGGGGGACTCAAGGATGAGGATGGAATAGACCTGTATTTGATGTCTTTATTTATGATGTATACAATATTCTGTCTGTATGTATGCTTGCAGGCCAGAAGAGGGCACCAGACCTCATTACAGATGGTTGTGAGCCACCATGTGGTTGCTGGGAATTAAACTCAGGACCTCTGGAAGAGCAGCCAGTGCTTCTAACTGCTGAACCATCTCTCCAGGCCATACTTGATATCTTAAAGGCATTGAAACATCAAGTCCCAAGCCTGGGGACCTTTGTCCCTTTTGTTCCCTTCATCCTGCCCTTCCCAATGCCTTTTCTACTGAGCAGAGGTCCTATGACCCCATCTTCCCAGGTTTGGTTCCCACTCCGTTTCTCCTCTACCTCCTCTCACAGCTAAATAAGTCCTTCTTTTTTATTTATTTAACTTTATTTTATGTGCATTGGTATGAAGGTTTCAGATCCCCTAGAACTGGAGTTACAGACAGTTGTGAACTGCCATGTGGATGCTGAGAATTGAACCTGAGTCCTCTGGAAGAGGCAGTCAATGCTCTCAACCTCTGAGCCATCTCTCCAGATTATCCCCTCTTACTTCTGTGCTGGTAGTATTATGTCAACTTGAAACAAAGTATCAGAGAAAAGGGAGCCTCATTTGCGAAAAGGCCTCCATAAGCAGGCTGTAGGAAGTCATAGGACATTTGATTAATCAGTGATTGATGGGGGAGGGCCCAGCCCATTGTAAGTGGTGCCATCCCTGATTGGTGGCCTCGGGTTCTATAAAGCAGGCTGAGCAAGTCTTGAAGAGCAAACCAGTAAGCCACACCCCTCCATGGCTTCTGCATCAGCTCCTGCCTCCAGGTTCCTGCCCTGTTTGAGTTCATGTCCTGACTTCCTTCAATGATGAGCAGTGTTGTGGAAGTGTAAGCCAAATAAACTCTCTCCTCTCCAAGTCGCTTTGGCCATGGTGTTTCAGCGTAGCAATGACCCTAACTAGGACATCTGCCATGACTTAGCTGACTCTGAAAGTTCCCTTCAGCCCTCCCCCTTACCTCTGCTGCCCTGACTCAGTATTCACGCCTTCTTTGTGCTCTTGAAATAATGATCCAAGCATGTTGCCTTGTTTCCTGCCTCACCTCCCACCTGCTGGACCTTCATCTGAAAGCTCCAGTCACATTGTGCCTCGAACTCTCTGGATCTCAGGGCCTTTGCACACACGGTTGCTCTCTCCCCTCCCTTGCAGAGTCAGTACCCACTTTCTCATCCAAATTGCCAGTGAGTCTTCCCCCAAGATGCCCTTCTTTCTCTGGTCTGTGCCTGTGTTCTCATGGTTACAAGGGCATCAGCATAGACATTGCTCAATGAGTGCTTAGGGGCTGTTTGACCGTGAGTCCACTTTGCAGATGCTGAGAATTCTCTCTCCTCAAGGTCCATGGGAGACCCCTGGCTGGGCTTCTTTCTCCTCAAGGTCCATGGGAGACCCCTGGCTGGACTCCTCCACAGGAAGTGATGGGCAGTCAGTTAGATCACTTACTTTTTTGCTGTTTTGTTTTGGGGTTGGTTTTCTTTGTTTTGTTTGTTTGTATGTTTGGTTGGTTCTCTCTCTCTCTCTCTCTCTCTCTCTCTCTCTCTCTCTCTCTCTCTTTCGAGACAGGGTTTCTCTGTAGCTTTGGAGCCTGTGTTGGAACTAGCTCTCGTAGACCAGGATGACCTCGAACTCACACAGAGATCCACCTGCCTTTTGCCTCCCAAGTGCTCGGATTAAAGGTGTGTGCCATTGCGGCCTGGCTGTTTGGGGGTTTTTTAAGACAAGGTTTCTCTGTAACTTTGGAGCCTGTCCTGGCACTAGCTCTGTAGACCAAACTGGCCTTGAACTCACAGAGATCCGTTGCCTCTGGCTCTAGGATTAAAAGTGTGCGCCACCACTGCCCAGCTAGAAGGCTAGACCACTTACTGTTTTTTTTTTTTTTTGTTTTGTTTTGTTTTCTTGTTTCTTTTGAGATAGAGTTGCAGGCCTTGCTTTGCACTCACTCTGGAGGATGGCCTTTAGATCCAGGTCCTCTTGGCTCTTCCTCTTGACAGAGAGGTTGCATGTCCTGTCACAGAGAGTCACTCTAGAAATATCCTAACCACAGATGAAGGTACTAAGAGCCAAAGTAGTGAAATGCCTTACGGTCCTCAAGGCTAGGAAGATTGCTCTTATATCTACCCCGGATCTTCCTACTCTGTGGACAGGGGCTAATAGAATGGGATAGGCCCTTGATGGATACTTTAGCCCCTTCAGAATGTCTGTGATGAACTTTTATGTGGATCTCAGGACAAGGGAACCCTATATTCACAAAATGTGTGGTCCACAACACAGACAGAAGCTGCCGCACGAGCTATGGTGTTAGCCAGGGTACCACCTGCTTTTCCTGGCTCTGCCTTGCTCTGACCTAGGTTCTACTTTCTCATTCTCTGGGTATCTCCTCAACAGTCCTAGGGGACTCATGTCTCCTGTTCCATTCCTCAGAACGGCCTTATTCGGCCTCTGAGCCTGTGCTGGGACCCCTCATTTGTTTACACGTCTGCCCTTCTCTGTCCCAATCTTTCCCCGGCCTCTCTCTGTCATTTTGACTCCATCTATTCAGGGCGCTGTTCCTTCTGTGCCTGCTGCCTGCGTGTGTGCCTCTTTCCCTCCTGCTCTGCAGCTCCGTTTCTGCCTCTGTGTTTCTCTGTCCTTGTCTTTCTGTTCTAGTACCCTTGCTGGTTACCCTCCCCCTTTTCATTCTGGATATTGAGAGAGGAACTCCTCCCACATATGACTCCAGGGTCCCATCTTTGGCCCAACAGCAGACCTGGCTTCTAAACCTGCTCCTGTAGTAGGGCGGTGGGGGGGGGACACCCCAGGGCACCTTTCCCAGGCCCTCTCCATCTGGGTGGCAGCACTGACAGACAAGATAGTAATCAGGCCGGGCTCTGCCCGGGCCTGAGCAAGGGGCACAGCAGGGCTATGTAGGGGTGTCTGGGCACTGCTCACCTTCACGTGCATGCATGTCTGGGGCTGGTGCAGCTCTCCCTGTGTGGGGTGGTCTGCTGTCTGGCTGAGTCTACATGGGAGCGTCTGCGTCTGTTTATGTCTGTCTACAGGCATTTGGTCTGAGTCTTCATGAGGTGCTGTCTGGGTAGAAACACCTTAGCTGGTGGATTTGTACTTCTAGGGTCTTCTGAGAATGTACCTATGTATGTATCCCTGGGAGTGATTGGAGTCACTGTGTCTGTGTGGCCACCCATTGGCCAGGCCCTCAGCTGGCATCCTCTTCCTGGTAGAGAATGCATAGGTAAAAAAGGTTATGCCCCTGCCACTCTCTGTTCTTGCTTCCATGTGTAGCCATGAATGTGTGATTACTTAAGTCTGAAGCTTGGGGTCTAGGACTGCGGGACCCCAAGCAAGTGAACTAATCTTGCTGAGTCTCCTTCGTTTATCAAAACCAAATAAAACTAATTAAAGGGCTGGAGATATGGCTCAGTGGCTAAGAGCATTGGCTGTTCTTCCAGAGGACCTGAGGTTCAATTCCCATCACCCACATGGCATCTTACAACTATCTATGACTCCAGTCTCAGGGGATTCAACACCTTTTTTTGACCTCTGTGGGCATCAGGCACATATATATTGCAAAGATACATATGCAGGCAAAATACCCATGCATATACTATCAACAAATAAATATTTTTAACAATTAAAAACCTAATCTCGTGTGAGAAGTGGGAACGGGTTCTATCAGGAAGAAGTGGTCAGGGGAAGGACCAACGGAGACTTGGGGTATGATAATGTCCCATGTTTTGGCTTGGGTGGCAGCAACATGGGTGTGTTCACATGTAAAAAACATTAATCAGCCGGGCGATGGTGGCACACGCCTTTAATCCCAGCACTTGGGGGGCAGAGGCGGGCAGATCTCTGTGAGTTCGAGACCAGCCTGGTCTACAAGCGCTAGTTCCAGGACAGGCTCCAAAACCACAGAGAAACCCTGTCTCGAAAAACCAAACAAACAAACAAAAACCCACATTAATCAACCTGTTTTGTTCAGGTGTGTGCATGTTCTATTTCTAGAAGCCTCCCTAAACTTCACCACATTCCTATTTGCTAGGTATTAAATAAAGGTACCAATAGTGATGTGTGTGCTTTAATTTTGTTTGTTTGGTTTGGTTTTTTTTTTTTTTTGAGACAGGGTTTCATGCCTTTGGATGACCAAAGAATGAGAGAGAGAGGAATGAGCCCTGGAAAAACTCATCTGCTCCATGACATCCACCTGTTCTGCAGTCACAGGCAGTGCCTGGATGCATGTATGCATTCCTGCTGCACCTGGCATTCAACACAAAGTGCTAAGACCTCACAACAGTCACCAGTCATGCACTGCATTTTGCAGCAGAAGACACTGAGCCCCAAAGAGACAGAATAGCTATCTTTAGCTTACATGGCTCGGTGGTCTAGATTCTAGGCTTGTTTGACCTCGTTCCAATTCTCCATCCTTTTGGGTGTCTCTTCACTGGATTTTTAAGGTTCCCTAAAGCTTTAGTAGAAAAACTAAATTTGCTTACTTTTGTGTTCTTGAGAGAATTTTGTAAAGATTTTTTTGTGGGATTTTTTGTTTCTTTGTGTTTTTTGAGATAGAGCTTTTCTGTGTAGTTCTGGCTGTCCTGGGCCCAGACTCAGAGGTCTACCTGCCCCTGCCTCCCGAGTGAAGATGTTACCTTTTAAATTTTATTAGATTGAATCATTTTATTTTGTTTTGCAGGCATCTATGGCGGAAGCACATGTGTGTCTGGTGTTGGTTGAGGTCAGAAGAGGGCATGAATGATTGTGGTGCTCGGAACCAAATCCAGGTCTTCTGCGAGAGCAACAACTGCTCCAAGCCACTGGTCCATCTCTTTAGCCACTTTACCCCTTCTAAATTACATGTGTGTATGTGAGAGTATAAATGTGTTTGTATGAGGGCAGGAAGGAGCACTGGAGTTACAGGAAGGTGTGAACTGCCTGATGTGGATGCTGGGCACCAAATGTTGGTCCTCTCCAAGAGCAGCAAGTGATCTTAACCACTGAGATATCTCTCCATTCCCATCTTTGGGGAAATTAAAAAAAAAACTCTGTGAGGAGAGAGAGAAAGAGAGAGAGAGAGAGAGAGAGAGAGAGAGAGAGAGAGAGAGAGAACATTGGGGCTTAGGTTGCCCTTGCGTGGGACAGCATTGGCTTCTCCCAGGGAAAAGCTGCACATTTTCCAGAGGTCTCTCCCAGCACTGAGTAACATTCTCATCTATGTTGGGGGCAGAAGAGGCAGGTGTGAGGGCCTCCAGCACCTACAGATAGAATAGATGAACACATGCATGAATGGATATTAAGAGACCCCCACACACACACAGACTAGTACATCACAGATTTAGCATGGTGGCTTCTCTCTGATAGAATAGATGAACACATGCATGAATGGATATTAAGAGACCCCCCCCCACACACACACTAGTACATCACAGATTTAGCATGGTGGCTTCTCTCTGATAGAATAGATGAACACATGCATGAATGGATATTGAGAGACCCCCCCCCCCACACACACACAGACTAGTACATCACAGATTTAGCATGGTGGCTTCTCTCTCTCTGCTGTCGGTTCTTTAAGTGCAAGACCTGGATGTCTTTGGAGTAACCAGCACACACCTTGACACAGAGAAAAGACCCCAAGAACACTTGGCAGGTAGGTGAGCACCCTAACACTGGTCACTGGGCCTCAGAAAAGCTCTCCATCTCATTCACGGAACGGCACCAAGTCTTTTCCATAAGTGATTTTATTACTGGTTAGATTTTACAAATTCTGATATCCGAACAGACTTCCACCTTAAAATTCTAAAACAAGAAAGCGACCGTTGGAGGGGGGGGGGTTGATTTTTTTTCCTATTTTTTCTTTTTCTTTTTAGGGCTATTCAAAGTAACAAACGTTTTTGTTGTTTTTTTTTTCTTTTTTCGTTTTTACATTTTGCTCTGGTCATAAATATACAGAGAGAAAAAGAGGGAGAGAAAAAAAAACAAACGAACAATTCAATTCATCCAAAGTATGAAGATAAAACAGTATTCCTAAGGCACGTGGCAGTCTTTGAAAATACGGAAGCTTTCAGCCAACTTAAATTATTTCTTGCTTCCTCGCTCGGTCCACAAAACTGTACAAGGACACAAATGTTGTGTTGCACATATATCTCCCAAGTAATTCCTCAGAACACACTGATGCGTTAGCCCGACGCACAAATCCTTTTTTTTTTCTCTCTGTTTCCAGGCGAGATCCTAAAACGTGGTTAGTTAGTTGCTCAAAGCCTCTATTTTTAAAATACACTTGGAATTCAACTAAAGATAATTTCTTTTTTAAAGAAATCTTGGGGGCCTGGGGAGAAGGAGGTGGCGAGTCATTAGAAAAGGTTGGTAAGAGTCGTTTGTGAAGGGCTGTGGGGCTCATGGCCCTCCAGGTTGCCAGGCACAGAAGTTAAGACTGACGTCACAGTCGGCAGGGTGGGGCTAGTCAAGTCTGTGAGGGTGGTAGGAGTGCTGGAGGGGCTGAGCGAGGCGTTGGACAGCTCTGAGGCGGGCCCCGACGGCGTCCCTGTCTGCAGCGCGGAGTCCGACGTCTTGTCCACGCCCGTGTTTTCCTGCCGTAAAAGGTTGCGTCTGAACTTGGCCCGGGCATTCTGAAACCAGACCTGTGTGGGAAGATAGGGGAGGGCCAGTGAGGAGAAGTCGGGAGGGACTGGGGAAAGCAGCCGCTCTGGGCTGCTCAACCCTGCTCTCGGGTTTTGTGAGACTCAACCCAAGCGGAGGTCTAGCGGGAGGTCTAGCGGGAGGTCTAGAAAGTCCGTGCCACATTTTCTCCTTGCAAAAATAAAATTAAAATTTATTTTCCCTGGTGGCTATAATTGGGTTGCTCTTCCTGCCAGGAAATTTCTGAGCTGAGCCCCTTGCCATGGTACTGATATTGAGACCTCAAAATGCCCTAGGCAAATGTGGCCAGTGTAGAAAGGAGAGCATGCAAAAGACTTAAAGATTTAGCAAGCAAGCAAGAAAGAGTAAAAGAAAGGAGAAGATTATTGACTTCATGTTTAGAAATGTTTTAGACACATTGGATTAAACAATAAATACTCATTTTATCAGTTTCTTTGTACTTCTCAGTGTAACCACTAAAACTCTTTAAATACCTGGCTCTTGTCACATCTGTCATTGAAAACGCAAACCAGACAAATTTGGGCCATATAAAATTGAAAGACTGGGGTGGACTGTGTACCCTACAGGTTCCTATGAGTACATTTCTAAGTGTTTCACAGTCAGTCTTCATAAATACTAAAATGGCCCGAAGAATGTGGAAATGAAACAATAAAACAACTAGGAAGAAGGTGGCCAGGACCCTATGCGCTCAGCGGGAGAAGCCCTGGAGTGCAGCGAACACAAGGTTTACTTTCACCTTTTCTGGGGTCTCTCTCTCTCTCTCTCTCTCCCTCTCTCTTACACCCACACTCACACCTGTATATATCAGTGAAGATGTACGCAAAACTCACCCATATTCCCACCAGCCCTCTGACCACAGCAATGCAGAGACCCTGAGGTACCCGGGGTCCACGCAGTGCTTAAGAGGAGGGGCAGGAAATCCAGGCCACTACTGCAGAATAAGGGAAAAGGTCCAAAAGGCAAGGCGCCTTCACTTCCTTCTGCGTAAGAGAACTCCTGGCCCGATTCTTCCCCATAAAACAAAGGGCCTTGGGGGTTCTGAAGGCTCCAGGATGTCCAGTTGCATGGTTCCAGATGTGTCTGCATCTGCCTGTCTTCCTAGTGTCCGACAGGGGTGGGATGAGGCAGCTCCTGACTTCATCCTTAGGACCCACCCCAGTTGCAAGAAGCCTGTGGCCTCAAGCCCCCCTCAGACATCCTGACAGTCTCAATTAGCAGCCAAGTCTGGCAGGAAGAAGAGATGTTCCCCATGGCTCCCTAGAACAGAGTCCTCTCAAGGAGAAAGCACATTTCTCAGCTCTCTGCCTAAAAGAAACTTATCAGTCTTTGGGGGACTAGCAGATGAGTGTGAGGTTTCAAAGACCACCCTCAGTATTGCCCATCTAGTCAGGTCCTGCCCTGAGTGGGAGACTGTTCATCTAGCCTGGGGGGAGGGGAGCCACGGATAGAGACAGGCCTAAGACAGACTTCTTCATAGTCACAAGAAGATCAAGCAAAGAGAAAGGCCGGGGCCTGGTGCTGCTCCCCAGCCACTGTCCTGGCCTGCACATGTGGGCGGGTCCTGGGAGTGAGTTCACTTTTCATCAGGAGCTCCAGGAAGCCCTTAGCTGCTGCCTGTTAGCTATTTCCGGCGTTGTCCCAACAGCTCGTGTGTAAACAATGACACCATCTTCACAGCTGCTTTCTCAGCTTTACAGGATCCCAAGCACTAGGAATCTGCTCAATGGAAATCTAAAGTCAACCCTAAACTTGGCTACTCCATGTGGGGTTTCACCAAAATTCAACCCAAAGAATGTAGAGGGCGGGGGATCCTGTCCAACCTAAGTCTGTGAGAGGGAAGATGAAGATTAAATGTTGGAAGGCGCATAAATTGCTGCTGGGACTCACATGAGAAAGGATGATGCTGACATGACTTGTGTTGTGGACCAGACTCCTTGCCATCTTATACCCTCCTTGGTTAAAGCCTGAGACAAGCCAGGCACATGGTTTCTATACTAGTCCTATTTTATAGATTTAAATGTCACCTATGATCACACAGGACTGTTTGCCATTAAAAAAAAAGTCCATGCTCTCCCTATCATATGACCCTGAATAGCTCAGCCAGTGAATGGATGGATGAATGAATGAATGAGTCAACTTGGGCAGGAGAAAGAGCATTCATTCATTCACTCTGCCATTGACCAGCCTAGTGAACTTCGGCTGGTCCCTTTCCTCTGGGCCTGCCTCAGTTTCCTACTTGTATGGGAAGAAGTTTGGAGACACCACATTTCTGTGGCTTCTTGTGGGTGGGCTCGGGATCTCAGGGCAGCTGCGAGTTGCACATAAATGATCTCCCCACCTGCCCACCCCCTAAAGCCAGAGCCCTGACTGGTCTACTGCCTCGAGTTCCACTCGAGTATCTCAGCCTGGCACTGAATGGATCCTGGGAAGTCCGAGGAGAGTGAAGATACACCATTGTGGTGTGCCTCTTGTCCAGGCTCCAACTGTCCGAGGAGCCGTTTTTTGCTCACTAACCTTCATACAGATTGCTTTCATCAAGAAGGCTGAGAGAGACAGGCCTGACGGCACATGTCTGTAATCGCAGCACTTGGATGGCAAAAGCAAGACCATGAGTTGCAGAACAGCCTGGATGACAAATTGAGACCCACTGGACACCCCAACAAATATTCTGTAACACTAAAGAATCCATCTACCCAAAGATACCCTGACATTTCTTAGCAGTCAGCGGCTGTATCCAGCGTCAATCAGATAGGCTGGGGAAACAGGACACAGCCACTCCACTGAGCTCTGGGAGAAATGTCTCACAACAGAAGAGAAGGAATGAAGAATTATAGCTCTCAGGATGCAGGAAGCTGAGGAAAGAGGATTGCCATGGCTTTGAGGCCAGTCTGGGGGCTATGGAATGAGTGCCAAGCTGGCCTGAGTTACATAATAAGAAAGGACATCCCTAAAATCTAGGGACCTAGCTCAGTCCACAGAGTACTTGCCTAGCATGCATTAAATCTGAGCTGGTTCCTCAGCATAGCATAAACAAATGGAGTATCAAGGTCATCCTAGCTACAGATCGTGTTCAAGGCCAACCTGAACTTAGATCACACCTCAAGCAGCAACAACAAAAACCTGCTTTGGAAATAAAAAACAACCCGATTACAGCCTCTGGTGTTACCATTCATGAAGACGATGATAATGGTGGGTGTTCTTCCTTTGTAATAGTGTCCGGCACTGTCTGAGCAGAGCTCTAAGTGTTTGTGCCATCTTAACTCAACACTCCTGTGAGAGAGGCTTACTATTAGTGCCAGTTTACAGGTATGGAGACCAAGGCACAGCCAGGGAGAGGCAGAACTAAGGTGTGGATCCTTTTAAGCCCATCCTTGACCCTGACCGCATAGCCTCAACATTATGGACCTGGGTTTCCACAGTGGCATTTCTCTCCTATTTGCCTTATGGGTTTGAATGGTGGTTCTATTATTTTGTGAACTTTTAAAAAAGATTCTTCAGCTGGCAGAGGAAGGTGGATCTCTATGAGTTCGAGGCCAGCCTGGTCTACAAGAGCTAGTTCCAGGACAGTCTCTAAAGTTACAGAGAAACCCTGCCTCAAAAAAAAACAAAACAAAACAAAAACTAACAAATAGATTTTTAAAAAAAAGATTCTTCAAGGAACTAAAAACTACGAACACTGGAGAGAACTCACGAACTTATCTGTACCCCCAGGTCTGTCACTGAGTGGCTGTGAGGCCGTGGAGAGTTTCTCCACCTCTCTGGGCTGGGGCCCTCTCCTTCACAGCTCAGTAGAAGAGCACTTGCCTACGTGTGCAAGATCCTGGCTTGGATCCTTGTGACTGTAAGAAACAAAACAAAAAATTCAAAGCAAGTCACCTGTGAAACTCCCTCCCAGTGCGTCTGTGTCCATCCTGAAGTTGTCTAATGCCAGACAGAGCAATCACCACTTTATAAGTGGGGACCAGAGGCCCAAGAGACAAGCACTCACCTCTCTTCAGGGAAGCCTTCACCACTTCCTGACTGGGCTCAGACCTCCCCCACCCCAACCATGGTCTTACTGCACACTCAGAATTACCCCTGGGCTAATGACGACTAAGGATGGTTTGGAGCCACTGGCACTTAAATATTCTTTTAAAGTCAGATTTCCCCGTGTGTAAGTTATTCTCCTTCACAGGTAGGGGCTCAGGGTCAGAGAAGAAGAAATATAGCACCAAACCCCAGAGCACATAACCCTGTAATCCTGGGAGGGGGGATCTGAACCAGTCCACCAGTCCACCACCTCCCAAAGCTACGTTTTACCCGTTGTCTCACCCCAATCACTCCAACCCAGATCCCATCGACATCAGTGCCTGGATTCTGATCCCCACAGCAAGTCACTTCATCTTGCTAAGTCCTAAAATCTCAACTATAAAGTAGGCAGGGAAAGATGCAGGACAGACCGATGCACAACCAGGAAGATGCTTTGCAGTCATGACCAGTTAGGTTCTTTGGGAACAGAAAGGATTTGTGCAGGAGATGGAGAGATGTCTAGAAGGAAGAGAGACTTTCCCCCAACCTACAGGTCCTGAGCGAGCCTGGGAGGCTCAGAGGAGAGGATACTTTACCGGTTGGCTGGACAGTCACCAGTGAAGTGTGGCTTTGGGGACCTTCATGTGCTCTTCTGTACTATGCAGAGGGGAACCCTAACTGGGTCACAGAGTGCCTGGTGCCTCCCCCACCCCCACTGATTGTAATCAATGAGTAAGTACTTGTTTTTCTGTCTCTAACAGGCAAACAACTTCAAGGCCAGTTTATCCAAGTGCCATAGCACCTAGCACTGGATTGTCAGATGCAAGAGTAAGAGACAGATAAACTGTAAATCCCACGTGTTCCTAAGCCGGGAATCCAGGCTCCTGCCTCCAAAGGCCAGCATACTCAGACTCCTCTGTATTAAGACTGAACTGTGAAGTTTCATTTAATCTAGACAGCTGGGAGAGAGCTGTGCCCTACTTGGTGACCTTTTTACAGATGAAAAAGCTATGGCTCAGAGAAGGCAACTGATTTGTCCAAGACACACAGCAGGTGCAATAAAGCAGGGGGTCTCTCTGAGCCCAGGTTTTTCTAAATTCCAGACCCCCCCCCCCCCGCTGTTTCCCAGTATCCCATAAAGGATCTGGAAAGAAAAAGTCTTTTGTTCTCAGGTTCAGGCTGGCCCTGAACTAAAGGAGGAGGGCCTGGGGAGGGGAAGGGAGAGGAGGGGAGGGCCTGGGGAGGGGAGGGTTGCCAAGAATGGTCCCTGACCTAGCCCAAGACCAGAAAGTCAGAAGGAACTTGAGTCATGACCAGAGCAGAAGAGGTTCCCCTGGAGTCCAGGCCTGGGGAACAAAAACTACCAAACACAGCCCAAACAGAGGGGACTCAGAGAGCAGCAGTATGCCTTTGGAATTCCTTCAGCTCCCTTGCTAGGTCCCTCTGGGAGCCCAATGCTAAAGGGTTTCCCAGACACTGCCCAGTGCCTACCTGGACTCTAGGCTCCATGAAGATCTGCAGATCTCTGAGATCTGTGATCATACCCGCCTCACAATCACAGCCTGCCGCCACCACCACTGCCACCACCCACGTTTTCTCCTTTTGGTTTCCTTTCTGACAGTTCACTGAAACTCTCTTAAAAGAGGCTATGCACCTTCTGATTGGTCAGTTCTTCAGTGTCAGCCTATCGGGACCCGAGGCCGAATGATGAGAGGCCTGGACTTCAATCCCAGGACCTATCCTCTCTGTGACACCACATTCAGGTTACTTAGTCTCTCAGATTTTTGTTTGTTTGGGATTTTTGTTAAACTTCTTCTAAGGGGGGTTTCTGCCTTGTATTATGAGGGAACTGAGGTCTCACAGTCAGGACTGTTCAGAGAGGTGATCACATGACTAAGTTGATGATCTTTTTAACTAGCATCCATTGAGCATAAAGCATATTAACTCAGTTGTCACCTACAAGACCTCAGCAGCACCTCCCACCTGTGGCATGGGTGAATGACTTCTTGTGTGTATTTTACACGGAGTGAACTGAGGCTCAGGAGACATTAGAGGTTTGCCTAACACTAGGGATGAGTATCAGAAGAAGAGAAAAGTTGAAATTTGTTGTCCCACCATGTCCCAACATGGTGCTGCAAGTTTGGGCCCCAGACTAGAGTTTTCAACATCTCTGGGGGTGTGGAAATCCCATGCAAATTCCAGGTCTTGTCTATCAAGAAAGTACCCTTACACAGGTGTGATCCCATTGATCCCCAAGCACTAAGCTACTTCTCCCCATCCTATAAGTTGACGCCATTAGACAAGCCTCTACACCCAGTAGATCTACAGGCATACCACAGCACTACCAAACTTTGTTTCCTGGAAAGTCTGAAGGACAGACAACATAAAACAAACAACAACAACAACCCAGGAGACAAATTAGAGCTGCCAGAAGAAAATTCAGTAAAGAATGAATGGAGGCCAAAGGAGTAGAGGAACAACTTGAGGCAGCAACCATCCCTTGGGTGGGGACAAAGCAGGAGGGCTCTGGATTCATCTGAAACTCTTAAAACATGAGCAAGTTGAAGAGCTTTGACTAAGGGACGGTAACTAAGAATGGCTTACAAGCATAAAGGATGGAGACAGAGGACCGCACAGAGGGAAAAAAAGAGGATTAAAATAGGGAGTATGACAGCA
Organism: Alexandromys fortis; assembly: GCF_014885135.2. Lineage (NCBI taxonomy): Eukaryota > Metazoa > Chordata > Mammalia > Rodentia > Cricetidae > Alexandromys > Alexandromys fortis. The sequence goes on along the minus strand of NW_026068115.1, from coordinate 1,211,978 downwards.
GGCGAAAGTGTTAACATTCTAAAGACAGGCTACCGCAGTAGAAAAGGAAAGCTGAAGGCAGACAAGCAGAAGGATCTTCCAAAGTCCTGCTCAGCGTGAGGTTCTGCCTCAGGCCCTGGCAGCTGCTCCCACCCGGCCCAGCTGACCTGGAGGACTCTCTTGGTGAGGCCGGTCTTTTGCGCGAGCTGCTTCAAGTCCTTGGCATCGGGATTGTGGTTAATGGCAAAGTAAGACTTCATTGTCCGAAGCTGGTGGTGCTTGAAGGAGGTGCGCATGCGCTTTGTCTTTTGGCTGCTGGGGTAGGGCTGGTCACGATCCAGGTGTTCAGCGTCGTTCTCGTTACAACTCAGCGCTGGGAAAGGGACACAAAAGCAGCAGGTAAATTTTCTGACTCTGCCTGGTCTGTCAGTTCTGAGCTCCACACCCTCACTACCCACTGACAAAGGCATCTAGATGGGAACCCAGTTGTGTGCACACAAACGCTGAAAAAGGGATAGTAAACCCAATTTCGATGTAGAGAAAATGAAGCTCTCTGAAAATGTGACCTGCCTAGGGAACAGTGGATTCAAACTCAGGTCTTGGAAAAACAAAACAAAACACCCGGAAGTCATCCTATTGCAAGAGTAATTGGAAGGGCGGCAGCGGAGACTTGTTGATGGCTTTGGCGGTTTCGATGCTGCACTAAAAGGCTTTCTCTTTATCTTTTATGTGTATTTATTTTGTGTGTGGGTTGGGGGGGAAGGGGTTCTGGGATTGAACTCAGGTTCTACAAACTTGGCAACAAGCCCCTTGGCCCACTGAGTCAGTTTGTTAGTCCCTAAAAGGTGTTCTTTGCAAGTCCATAGCGACTGAACACTTACAGCAACTTTTTAAATACAGGTGTTGAGACTGTGGTCACAAAGGCAAGCCCAGAAACAGCCTCTGAGTCTCTGATAGTCTGCACTTTTTGTTTCCCAAGCGCCCGCCAAGGATGCCCCTTAGTAGTGAACGGTACTAGCACCCAGAAGCTGTTGATAAGGGCTTCCATCAACTCTCCCTCCCGAAGGACTGGGCGGGCTCCAGGCTTCCAGCACCAGGCCTACGGTTGAAAAAAATGCATTTTGTATCACAGCACTGTCCTGTGAGCTGCTCCCAGTTTCACAGAAGCAAATGGGGTTCTGGGGAGTTAGAAGAAGCTTGGCCATCCTAGGGAGAGCGAGGAGGAAGACTCTTACCAGAAGGAAAGGAAGCGGCAGGAAGATAGCAATACACAGTAGATGCCTATCTTGCGTTCTGACTTTATGTGTCACTGTTCCCATTTTAGAGGTGAAGAAATTCAGGCCAAGGAAAGGAGAGGAAGTCACACCCCCACACTAGTAAAGACTGAGCCCAGAGTCAATACTAGAGTCCCCCTGTTTCCTGCTGGAACACCTCCAGGGAAGGAGAGATAAAACCTGACTTCAGGAAGCCCACCCCATCCCAGGGCTTTACTGGGGTCTAAGGAGGGCTCTTGGTTGGGGAGCATCAGGAACTGCTCAGCTGATGGACACATGAGATCCCCAGTAAGTCCCATTTCAACCCCCCCCCCTTTAAGGAACCGGGAAAATAGCTTTCACCACAGTGAAAGGCAACCTAGTGCATGCCTAGAACAGAGGTGTCAAAACTAGCGAATAAATGCAAATAGTGCCCAGTTAGATTTGAATTTCTGATAAACAGATAATTTTGATCATATGTCCCAAAGACTGCATTGGGCCCAAAAGATATTAAAATTTTATCTAAGGTTTATATGTTGCTTGGGACATTTCTAAATTTTTGCCATAAATGCAGAATTAAGTGGCTATCCTGACAACACTACGTAGAATGCACCTTGGAGATCTCCCTCTCCTCTTGCCCAAATGCCACTGGCTCCCTGAAAAACTCAGACTATTTGGGTCCTACTTCTAAGTTTGAAGCTGTAAGCCAGGGGCAACACTATACCAGGGTTTATATCCACGTTTACCAAAGCATGCAAATGCCCCTTCTCCTCCAACCAGTGTTCCCATCTAGAACACGGAGAGTGAAGAATTTAAAAAGGATCAGACCATGACTCCCACTAGCCAGCAGCACTAACCTCACTCGGGGAATGGAACCTTTTCTTTCTCCCAGTCCTCAGTTCTGCCGGGGTGGGGCAGGCCTCCCCCATGGGGAATCTCTGGGCTCATCCCTCTGCCCAGCCCCCACCTAGGGCCTCACTGCTGTTAATGAGCTCCGTGGGGACCCTGGCGCCCTGTAGGCCCAAGGGAGGTGCCCTGAGCACGGCCTACCGTGGGGGAAGGTGGTATCCAGAGAAGGGAGGGAGGAGGGGGGCAGAGATGACTGAAGTAGAAAGCCAGAGAAGGGGGAAGGGGGAGGGGCGGGAAGATGAACAGAGCCTAGGGGAAGAAGTAGGAAAATAGAAAAAGAGGGAGAAAATGAGAAAGCTCTGGTGACATGGGGGTAGGTGACTGGACGCGATGAATAGGGAGTCCCGGAAATAAGGGGGATATCCTCTGTGATGGGGAATTCTTGTGATAGAACTTATCCCGGGGCTCAAGGAGACAAGGACCCTAAGGAGAAGACTTTTCCAAACGGCTATTGGCTAGGAAGTCGAGGCCAAGCCAAGGCCATGCAAACGGTGAAGGCTGGGGTTGAAACATTAGGAAGCAGAATAGCAGAGGAGGCGCCCACGCTTAGACCCTCCTCACTCGCACCCCTAAAGCCTGGGGCCGGGGATTCCCCAAGATCCTGCCTGGGGAGGAGCGAGGGTCTGAGAGGAGGGAGAGGACCAGGGCTTCCCCCCCTTTTTTTCCTCTCAATTAGGCCGATTCAATGGAGCTAAAGAGCTCGTAAAATCATGAATAATTTACTCGTGATCTGTTATTAACCCATCGGGTTTCGAGCTCTTGTCGCTGGGACTGAACCTGTAATCAAATCTGACTTTGCCTCATTTTACTAAAGACGAGACTGTAGGTTCAATTGTCTAAATAATGGATTGGAATCAAATCAGTAATTACGCCGTCAGACGCGCGCGCGCACACACACACGTACACACACACACACACACACACACACACACGCGCGCGCGCGCGCGCGCGAGGGTTTGGGGAGGCATGGCCGGGCAGCGGATATGCTCGCAACTCCGGCGACCCTGAAGCGCAGGAAACGCGCCGCAAAGTGCAAGTCTGGGGGCCCACGTTGGCCCCGGCCGACCTGCAGCCTGGGTTCGGGGAGGTCTGTGTACCGCCTCTGGGATGGGGGCAGCAGTCCAGGACCAGAGGGGCCTTGAGAGGAGGGCGGCCGCGGCTTCCGCCCCGGAAGGACTTTTCGACCCTGCGACCCGAAGCCTGGGTCGCCCTCCCACGGACCCCAAACCCAGGGACCCTCGCTGCGCCCCTTCCCATCAAGTGCCCAGCTCCATCTCCCTCGGCAAGACCATCTACCCGAGCGCGGCTTTGCAAAGTATCCATGTGTGTCTGGCCCCTGGCTGCCGGGCGCTTGCACAAGCAAACTGGTGTCCTCGCAATCAGAAGCACGCGTTCCCCTTCCACACACACTGCCCACAGCCTCACCCACCGGGTCCCTCGTTACAACCCCAGCTGCCCCACGGCAATTTCTCTCCTGCCAGCTCCAGGAGAAGAAGGAGGCAAAAGACAAATCTGAAAACTGGCTGCACTCGGCAAGCAAAAAGAATCACCCTCTCTTCCCAACTTAGTCCCGGTAGCTCCGAATAAGTGAGCCGCACAGCCAGCGCCTGTGAGCCGAACGCCGCTCCTCTCCGGACTGAGAGTCCTGGCGGGTCAAGGCCCAAGACTCCCTCACGCTAGAAGGGCAGACAAACTAGAAACACTTCGGCGGAAAGAAAAGAACAGAAAGGACAGACAGGAAAGAATGTGGGGGTCAAAGAGAAAAATGAGGTAACAGAGGGGCCTCTCCGGAACCCAGCTACCAGTTATATCTACCCGTTGCCTCCTGGGAAGAATAAGGCTGAGCAACAAAAAGCAAAATTAAATCTCGGAGCCTCTCACTCTTTTCGCACAATCACAACCGGGTGCTACCTGGTGTGTTAAAAAAAAAATCAGACCACTCCACACCATGTACCCTAGAGGCCGCTGGGTTTGGGTAGAAACGGGCCTGGGCTGATTCTACTCTTTATTTTAGGGCTCTAAAGAACGGCTTCTTTAGCAGTGCTTCCGAGAAATTTCAAATCCCTGAACCAATTACCCCTTTATCACTTAGCCAACCGGGGATTGCATTCCCCCCTCCCCAATCGGTCACAGGACCAGCAATTTCGTTGGAGCGGACAAAGGACCTACTCCACTTGTCCCCCATTTCCCTACCTAAGCAGTTCGGGCTATTTAAAATCATAAGGGCCCTGACATCTTCCTTCCCCGCCGCAGACACAGACTTGGATGGTTTTGGTTTTGTGCACCCCCCGCCCAATACTGTAATTTAGACTAGAGGGGAAAGGAGGGGGAAAAATCTCAGCATCCGATTTGTTGTTACAGACTTAAGAGGGTGTATAACTGCAAATACACTAGTTCGGAAGCCAGGCACGGTCCTAAACCTTCCCGGGCCCCTTTAGAACCTCCGCCACCTTCCCACCCCCGCAGCCCACTGTGAGGACCCGCCTGCCCCTGCTTCTTCGGTTGCTCGCTACAAGGGGAAGGGAAATCTCGGAGACCTGGCGGTGCCCCAGGATCAGGCTGGACAGAGGGACCCAGAGCCCTTGAAAGTAACAGCTCTAAGCCTGCCGCCCTGGGGACATTCATACGACCGGGCTGTAAGCCAAACCCAACGGTGCCCATGTTCACCACCAGACTTTTCTCTTGGGACCCTCGCAGCCTAGCTCTGGTAGCCTCCCTACCCTCAGCCATTCCGCTACTCTGAGCTGAGCATGTTTGGTGTCGGTGCCGCCCTGCTTTCTTTCCCCGCACTTTCTGTACAGCAAAGCGCGCTAGACAAACCAAATACAATTCCTAAACGACAAGATCCTGCATCTGGATCACCAATGAACTAAAGCTTTCTCACCTAGCACTTAAATCAAAGGAGCACCAACTGAAAGCCAGAAGGCTAACGTCCCTTCTACCAGGCACCCTGATGCAGTATGGCCTGCAAAGCCAGGGGCCAGAGTACCCGCTGTAAGCCAAGTACACTGAAATCTTTCCCCCCAAGTAGCCAGGGTTTTCAGACGGTCTTGCACTCACCAGCGTTGTAGGCTGCCAGATCCGCCCCAGGTCCTGGACTCTTGCGCTTTCTCGGCCTCCCTTTCTGCACAGTGCCCACGCCGTTGTAGTAGGGAAGACCCAGAGGGTTAGCCCCGGCTGCGCCCAATCCTGCACTCTTAGCTGCTGCGGCTGCGGCTGCGGCTGCCGCCACGTCGGCATGATTGAAGTGTGCCGGGTATTCGCCCTGCAGCAGTGCCTCGAAGTGCAAGCGGCAATAGACCAGGCTGTCCTTCATGCCGAAGTGGTCGCCGGTGGTCAGCATCTTGTTACACGTGGTGCATGTGAAGCAATTGAGGTGATAAACCAAGTCCCGAGCACGCATCACCATCTCTGAAGCCGAGATGCCCAGGTGGCAGCGGGCGCAGCGCTGCACAGAGAACCGCCTGTGGGGACCATGGATGGAGGGGCTGTGGGGACAAATAGTTGGACATCCCCCCCATGTCCCTGTACTCCTCCTTCAGGTGCTGCTGCTACCGCTGGGGGTGGGGGCTCCTCAAGATGGACAGCCTGGACTTGACTGAGGATTAGTAGAGAGGGAACTAGATTTTAACCCAGGCCTGGCCTACCTGAAATAGTTTTCCTTAACCATTTTCATACCCACAAGAGAGTCTACTTTATTCAGAACCTGAGCAAGTCTTAAGAAAGACTTTATTAGAACGGGGGAGACACTCCCTCACTTACCCCTTCCTCAACTTTTGCCCCTGCCCTCCAGACCAGCACCTGGGAATCTTACACACCGCTGTAATTTGGAAGAAACAGAGATGGGGAAAGAGAGAAACAGAGACAGAGACACACAGAGAGAACACATAAATAGGCCCTAACTCTAATGCTGGAGGAGAAAGAGGGACCTAGGCTCTTCAACCCTAGCCAACTTTTATTATCACCTCCACCCCCAAAGGCCTGTCCTCTCTCCCTCCAGCTTGGTTCCACATCAGCCAGGCTGCCAGAGTTTTGGGGTGTCTATTTCTATCACTTCTGGTTGAGTCAAGAAACTTCAAAAGAGAAATGAGTGTGAAGACCTCCCCCACCCAAGCTGAGCTTTTAAGCGCCCTAAACTCAGAGAGGGGGGTAACCAGCTTTTCTGTTCTTATACGTCATGATTTCCATGAGTATCCCAAATTGCTAATGTAGAAAGTTGTTGTCAAATTTGGTGGGTGCTGCCTTGGAGAAAGAAGGTCTTGGGTAGGGCAACCTCTACTGGAAGCAAAAGAAAAGGAGATGGACGATTCAGTCCCTAAGGCCAGCGGGGTCTGGGCAGGATCTACCTGTAGTAGTCTTCTTTACAGTAGATGCTGCCGTCCTTGCTGAAGCAGGTGAGCTCTGACTCCAGGTTGAGCTTGCATTCACAGCACTTGAGGCAGCGCATGTGCCACTGCTTGTCCACTGCCAGCAGGTAGTATCTGTCAGAGATCTTGCCCCCACACCCAGCACACAGCGCAGCTCGGTCACTGCTGATGGACGGCATGGTCTACAAAGGGAGAAGAGAGCACTGTAAGCGGCAGTGTGCTCCCACCGAGAAAACCCGCCCCGAGCTCCTTCCTTGGCCCAGGCTAGCCTTGAAATTCACGGCGGCAGTCTGGAAGGGCAGCCCATTTTCTCCATCTAACAGGCCCAAGCTATGCACTCAGCTCCAGGAAAGCACCCAGACAAACCGCAGCTCCAATTTCAAGTTCTAAGTTGATCTCGTGCCTTAGGTCTCCCTATTCTCGCCCTCCAGCCCTTAGCCCCTGCTGCCTTTACATATCGGAATAGAGGGAGCTCTTCTCCCAATTTCTCCAAGGGAATTCCTCAAACTGTTTATTCACAGCCCTCGTTCCCAGGAAAGAGCTAAGGGATGAAGTAAGGTGAGTATTAAAAGTCTTGCTGCACACACACACACATACTCCTCTTCAGAGAGGCAGCAGGCAAGGTTCCTGGCCACAAGCCTCCGTAGGCTCCGGATCCTTCAGCCAGGGCAGGTTCAGCAACTTCGTGCTCCTCTGCCACACTAGCTGGGTCCCGCTTGGGTCTTGGGAGGTTAAGAGGGACATAGGGCCACCTTCCAAGAGTGTGCAAGGCAGGCCCAATCCGAATCTTTTTTTTTTTTTCCACCAAACTGAGGAGCAGGGTGTTTATCCAGATAGAAGGGTTCAGGGGAAACCGGGAGGTCAATGAGCTGTGGCTCTCCTCTAAAAGGGAGAAGCACGGGCCAGGCTTCCCACCTCCTCTGTTTCTAAAGGTCACTCTGCAGCCGCTGCTTAGCGTCTGCTAGTCGGGCCCCGGGGGAGGCTATTTGGGGCCGGGACGGCGGAGCCAGGTACAGAGAAGCCAGGCCAGAGCCTGAACTTCGAACTATCGCCTGGTCAAATTAGGCAAGCTAGAAGTACGAGGACGCGAGCAACGAAAATTGCTAGCCCAGAAGTCCCGGGGCCCTGAAACTGAGCTAGGGAGAGAGCCCGACTCTCAGGAGACTGAAAGCGACGCAAACCGGCCAGAGCCACAGGGCTCCCAGCAGTCTCCCTTTTCCTGAGGCGCCAGCTGTAGCGGTGAAGGATTAGGACTGTGGACCGGAGAGCCGGGCGAGGGGAGAAGAGTGTGGCCTTCACTTCCAGAGAATGTTCTCCTCTACCCTCTGGGTCCAGATTTGAGTTTCAACCTTGACTCCCTCCTCAGCTCCAGTAGCCAGGTTTCCTTTGAGCCTGGCTCCCGGGGCCTCGCACCCTGTCCAAGGATCCCCGGCATCGGTCCCGTGCGTCTCTAAGGACTCTCCCCAAAGTTCGGGGAGAAGAGGCACTGGCCGACCCCGCTAGGTCCCAGCTCTCAGTCCCAACTCCACAGCCGCTCGCGCCTACCGTCTCCGTGTCGCCGCGGTCGATGGCGGAGCTGATGGCCGGAGCCTCGCTCTTGGCTCTGCGGTCCATCTCGTCGATAACCCCGTGCACCTCGGGGCCCGACAGACTGTGGAACAGCATCGCGGCGGGACCGGGGACGCGGCTGCCCCGAGGAAGGGCTTGCCCCCCGCCTCAGCTGCCTGGCGCTCCCGGCGTTAACCGGCCCGGTGCATCTCCACCGCGGCCCCGGCCCCGCCCGAGCTCGGCTGTGCCCCCAGGCCAGGCTCCGGGCCCCGGGCCCCCGCGGGCCAGCACGCCTCTCGCAGAGGCGTGGGGGCAGCTACATCGTGGGGTGCCTGAGCTTCGGCGCCGAAGCCAGGGTCACAAGGTCAGAGGGTGAGGTGGGGGCGGGAGACCAGGGCAGAGGTCGGCGCCCGCAGCGGGCGCTTTTACGCCGCGGGCATCGCTCACTAGGCTCCGGCGCCCAGGGCGCAAATCAGGGGCGCAAACTCTGCCTCGGGAAGCGGCGGCTGCAGTTGGGGTTCACCCAGGAGCAGCCAGGTGCTCGGGACGGCCAAGATGCCTGGACGTCTCCTTCCCCTCGGGGTGTGTTCCCAACCAAAGGCGAATTGGAGTAGGGGTCTCTGCGAAACCTGCGAGCTGAGCCGAGCCACCCAGAGAATTGAAGAAGAGGAGGAGAAGGAGGAGGAGGCGGCAGAGGAGGAGGTGGAGGAGGAGAAAAAAGAGGAGGAGCAGAGTGGGAGGAGGAGCCGCGGGCCCTCTTCAAGCGCGCGCCGGGCTCAGCCTCGGTTCTGTAGTCCGCGCCAGCGCAAGCCTCCGCGCCTTTTCTACAGCCGCGCCTGACATCACGTCCTGCCGCCGTGCCATTGGTCGCGCGGAGCCCCAGGCCTTGGCAGCGCGTGCTCCGGGAAGGCGGGAGACCCAGAGGGAGGGGTGAGGCTAGAGGCGGAGAGGAACGGAGAGGAGGTGGTGGGAGCTGGTGGGCGAGGCTGGAGGAGGAGGCGGGAGTGGGAGGAGGAAGGGAGGGAGAAGGGAGAGCGCAAGGTTTGGAGTTTCTAAGCTGCTAACAGTTTCCTGTGTTTCTTCTGGAAGGAAAATTAAACCTTTCCTGTCGTCTCTATCCTAAGAAAGAGCAGCCAAAAAATGCTTGAGGAGGTCTCCATTCTCCCCTTTTGCCTCTGGAACCAGGGGTGGAGGACCAGGGAAGTGTACAAGCCTAGAATACAGTTTCAAGAGCCTTAGACTGCTTCCCGCTCAGCTCCGCTTTGGGCGCTGCTCTCCAGACTATGTGGGGCAGCGGCGCAGGCCTCCTGAGAACCAGGCTTAGGAAACGCTCGTGCACTGACTCCCATGAGCAGAGGGCCAGCCAGCACATCCTTGTTCCAAGTGAGCTAGGGACTTTTCCATCAGGTCAGGCTTGTAGCTTCTGGATTTCCCTTTGTCTCTCCAGTCTAGAAGAGTAGGGGTAAAGTAGGTCTTTAGAAAGTCAGAAAGCGAAGCAAGGAGTTCATAGTTATCCCATGTGTGTGCAATGTGATCTCAAGAAAGTGACTGTTTGACTTTCTCAATGGGAAACAAGAACGTCCCCTCCTTTGGGGGTGTTAGGGTGTCATGAAAGAAAGAAAAGTTCCGTGGAAAGTGCCTGGAACATAGTAGGCACTCAGCAAATTCCTTAACTGTTCCCTTTTCCCTCTCCAACTCAAAACTTTCTCACTCTGGGATACACTTGGCAAAGACCACAGGTCCAGTCTCTTTCTATGGTGCATTCCATTCCACTAGCACAGTCCTCCACCACACACACACACACACACACACACACACACACACACACACCTACCTTATGGTATCTGGGCCCACCCAGACTCCTGGTTGCCCAAGGACCAACAATAACGAGGCCTGCCCAGCAAATCCCAGCTGCCAGCCTGGACTGAATCTCTTGGCTGAATGTAAAGCAATGGCCAGGTGTCTGGTGAACAGGGATTCAGGAAGTAAAAAGTGATTTTGAGTGGGGGGAAAAAAGGAGAAGGCAAGTCAGTTACAGAGACTCTTCTGGATCCATTTGGCAAGCTGCTTTCATACCCTGTGATGGGGTGGGGGGGTCATAGAAGTGTAGTCTGAAATGTCTGCATGCCTGGCACAACCGAAGGGAAGCCAGGACCTCTGCAGTTTATCTCACAGGGCACACAGTTGGGGTAGCATGAAGCCACATTTTCCACAAACTGTGCAAAGCTTTTGCACATGAATATGAGTTACACTTGTGGGGCCCAAGTTTGTGTCCATGTTCATCTCTTTTGGCAATAAAGCCAGCACGAATTTTATTTTTGTTGGCAAAACCACAGGCAGCACCAATGCACAGGGGATGTCTACAGGTGCACATCACACCCAAGAAGTCATCCGAACACTCAGCACTAACAATCTTCTCTGAGTTCCTACCAGGCATATTTGCAAAAATTCAAGTTCTCCTTTAGTGTGTACACACTGCACGCATAATGATGTCCTAACTTGAGGCAAAGACATCAGCGTAAAGACAGGAATGTCCATTTCACACATTCAAATTCAGTGCCTGCATAAATTCTGACCCACAGTCACCTCTAGGAATATACAAGCATGTTATACTGGGGTACCTGGTACACTACTTTTTAAAAGCAGGAAATGAAATTTGAATCTGGGATTCACAAGGATTCATTAGGATGTCGCTCAAAGGGGTAGAAAACTTTTAAAACAAGCTTAGAGTCTATGTCCTTGGTGCTGGCTGGGTTCAAGGGGCTGCTTCGCACCTTGGAAAATTGGAAGGGTGTGTGCTCTGTGACTATCTTATAGAGCTACCCAGGAAACAGGGATCTACACCCATAAACAGAGTCACACCATTCGTTACCCATCTCTCTGACCAGCAATTCCCAACAGTCCTTGGCCTGAACTCTCTGGCCAGCCGTTGGGATCGCCACCCAGGGCGCTTTTCTATTTATCCCTCCGCGTCCTAAAGGGACGCGAAAACGTCAGTTAGAGGCTCAAGCACATCTCCCGCAGCGGGTAGGCATCTGGGCACCCCGGCCCTGAGTTCAGAGGCCGCTAACTTTGCTAATCACTGGGGGACGTCGCGCAACTGCTTTGCCCTGTTCTCGGAGACTGAGCAAGGCGAGGAACAGGCTGTAAACACAGATCCTGACACGTGAGTGACATTTACACAGTGCTAGGAGACGCAGCCTAGTGAGAGGCAGGAGGTGGGGTGGAGGAATCAGGCAAGGACAGGTAACTGGGCTATTCACAGAGGCACGGAAGAGCGGCCCCTCGACCCCCTCCCTCGGTCAGGGGTAAAGCATCCTCAGCTTCCGGTACTCTAGGTACTCCCGTTTTTGTGGAAGGTGACAGGTGAACCGGATTCAGGTCTGGCCACTGTCGCCGCTGCCTACCTCCCCACCATCTGCTTCCCCGCAGACTAGCAGACCGGGCGCATAATGAGGTAGCAGCCTCCAGCCGGCCACCGTGACTAACTCAGAACAAAAGCTCTCCTTCCACGCCTTCTCCAACAAAAGGGCCACCAGCCCCGGCGCTCCCCAAAGGCTGCCGGGCTGCCGGCTGCCGGCTGCAGAGAAGCCGCGCGCAAACTTCCCGGGGCTCCCGGGGCTGACGGCGCCGCCAAGCCGGGGCCGCGGAGGGAGGAAGCGCCCAGCGCTGGGAGAAAGTGAGGCCAGGCCGGAGGAGGGGAGAAGGGGAGAAGGGGAGGAGGGCGCTGGTCGCAGCGGAACCAGGGTGATTGATCTGCTAGCTGTTCCCGGAGCTCCGTCCCGTTATTAGAGACGGCCAAAGCAGGGCCACGCAAATACCCTCCGAATCGCCAACTAATTGACGCTGCAGGCAACTATTTCATTGTGCGCGCTGGTTTTATGTCTTCATAGCCGGTGATTGACAAGGTGTAATTAGTCATCTCACTCGGTGATAAACATGGGCACCCTCCTCCCGCGGCATCAGGCCGAGTGTACCAGCAGAGGAAGCGATAGTTGACGCTGATATACCATTAAATCAAAATGAAGACGTTCAGAAGTGTGTGTTTGCTGTGACGCTCTCGTGGTTTATTTCTCAAATACAGCACCAACAGATTTACTTGATTTGCAAGTTAACTACAACATTAACTGGTTTTATTTATTTTGCCTCTTCCTTCCTCTTCCTAGGCAGGGATGTTACTCTTGGAGTATGTGAAGACAGTTTGCTTTTTGACAAGCGAGCAAGCGGGCGCCCAGATTTCTGCAGCCTTTGGAGTCTCCCCGGAGGGAAAGGCAGATAGAGCAAACCTCGGACTAGGGAGCCATCCCGGAAGGGCTCCGAGCAGGGGAACCGCCCCTCTTGGCCCCAGACTCTCCAGCCTGGGGCTCAGGGCTTGGGTAGTACCGAAGGATTGCTCAAACTCTGAGGATGGAGCTGGAATTTAGGGCTTCAGAAACCTCTCGAATGACAACTGTGGGGGAGAAAGAGGCTTTGCCAACATTTCTTCCTGGCCTCACAGCGGAAAGGACTGTTCTCTTAAAGCTGTTTGCGGCAGTCATTGGGCCAGTGGCCCATCGCTGTTGAGCCCGTTCCCTGTGTAAAGCCTAACTTCTCCAGGCTGGCTTGTACCATTCAGCAAATTATACTCCTTATTAAAATGGGTCTTGCTCAGGAAAAATAGTTCTCTTTCTCTGTCTGTCTGTCTGTTACTGATACTGATGCTGGTTACTCATTTCAGAAACCTGGACGCTTACATTTTAAGAGGGAGGAGACCTGATCTGTTTTGAGAGCATCAACTAAACAAATCCACCAACATCTGAAAATCAGTCTCCAGGCTAAGCCCTGCAAACCCCTAGGAGACCCCATTGGGGAAGGCTTCCTGCACTTTATCCCTTCTTTCTAACCTCTGCTTCTTGCTTATAGAGTAGAGAAGTGAAATGATGATTTCCCCCACCAGGCAAAGGAATGTGGAGAGCAGGCAGCACCAGGAAATGGCGGGGTGAGGGTCACAGGGATGGCTGAAAAGCCCTGTACCTCAATGTCCTCTATTCCTAGGCTTCTGGGGGGGTCGCTTGTTCTGGGGGGGGAGTCTGCTTTATGCTGATGGGCAAGGTTGTTTGCAGCCACAAATCTGCTCAGGCATGGCTCTTTTCTCTATGAAATCGGCACATTGCTTTGGTCATACCACACTAGAGATCTGCTGATCACCAGTATTGACAATATAAGTCAATGAGACCTTCATTATTTCCAAGAGGAGCCCCATGTCTGTGACATTAGAACAGAGAAGTAGCTTGGCCCATGATAAGCAGATAGGAGCCCAGTTCTTCCTCCTCTTCTCCCTGTAACAACCTGAACAATTCTGAAATTGCCTCCCTGGGCATCAGCTAAGAAGGATGGGGCACTAACCAGGGATCGCTCTCTCTCTCTCTCTCTCTCTCTCTCTCTCTCTCTCTCTCCCTGTTGAGTCCTATTAAATGCACTGAACTTAAAATGAAACACGAAGTGTGAATTTCAGGTTTGAACCTGATGCATTAGGAAACATGAAGGTTGGCAGCTCTGTCCCCCCTCCCGCCTTTCAGTAGCAGGTATTAATATTGTATTAAATGTTATGAGAAAGTAAGGACTGCAGAGAGGAATGTGCTCAGGTGCAATTTTGTCAAGGTTTTTATCTATGATTATGGTTCCAGATGTAGAAACTCCCGGAGGAGGAAAATGAGGGGCTGCTGGCATGTGACATGTGTTTTAAGGTGTTTGGCAGTGTTTCTCAAAGTGGTGACAAAATGTTCAATTTTATTGCAGGGAATTGGTAAGAGAAATAGGAATTCTAGGTCAGACATTGTTCACCTTCAGCAAAAACAATTTACCATTATTGATTAGGGTGTGGAAAGTTTTATCTGGGCCTTCCTCAAATCACACTGCCAACAATATAAATCTGTCAGATCAAACTATTCTTAAAGAATAATTGCAACAAAATACACAATAGCTAATTGCATTCCCACCCTCTCCAGCTAATTTCCACAAAAAGGTATACCCTGCCCTGAAATAAAAAGGAAAGTGAATATTGCAACAAGAGGTTTTCCTTGTATTTCATGAGCTACAACTATAGCTTGCATCTAGCTATAGTGGTCAGTTCTTTTTAATCTAGTCCAGAATAACAACCAGTTCTAGAAAGGACATTTTACTACCCCCTGCTCTGCAAATCTACATACACACACACAGAGAGAGAGAGAGAGAGAGAGAGAGAGAGAGAGAGAGAGAGAGAGAGAGAGAGATTTAAATTTTCTCACACAAGCAACCAAAGTTGCTTAAATGAGGAATCAGGAGTACTCTGCTGGAGAAAGCAGGCAGGGTGGTGGCCATGGAGGAGGAAGTAGATAAAGCACCAGGTGGCTGGCAACCCTTCCACTTCCACACACTTGATACTGGAAATATTTCCCACCAGCCTTTCTTTATTCAGAAGCATCTCTCCCTCCCTCTCAGAATACAAGGCACCCTAAACTCCATTTTGAACACAAGTTTCTCTATAAATCTTTTATAAGCTTCACACACAGCAGCATTAATAGATTCTAGTGTCCGCCATGGCTCACTAGCCTGAAGGTGGGGCTGCTAAATATTTCCATAGAACAGAAAGAGGTTTTGCTTCAAGATTCTGGGCCTGGTTTCTCCCTGGATTCCCCCAACAAAGTCCAAGAGACTGTACCCACAAACTGGCACCTCTGCTACTGTCACCCCACCCCTAGCACAGCAATTCAACCCACCCTTTCTGTCTACCTAGCTGGGGAACACTGCTTTGGGTTCTTCAGCTTCGACATGGTTTTACCATCACAGATCACGCTAGGCTTCAACCCAAATTACACCTTCCTTATGAATCCAGACACTTTCTCTTTTTAGTGTGGATTCAGGCATTTTTCCAACTGGAAAAGTGAATTTGGGAGAGAAAATGGCTAACATGACTATCATCTTATCCAGAGCTCTTAGCAAGACCCTTTCCCATCCCCAGCTCAACTTTCCCCAAGTCTGATTAGCTGTCCAGAGAAGTTGCCATTGTCTCTTTAGGTGAGAAATGAGTCATTTCCCACAGATGCTTCAGCTGAAGCCCAGCCCCTAAGCACCTCCCCCAGCATTTTTATTCTTCCATTAATTAAAACAACTAATGTCCCATTTTTTTTATCTTTGCATGAATGGAAATCATTAGAGCCCTTGCAGGTATATGAGAAATTCTGTTTGCTTAAGTATTCACACTTTGATTTCCTATAGACTCATTTTTTTCAAGCATAAAGAGATTCAAACAAAACAAAAACAAAAACAAAATCTCTGACACCTTGCTATGAAATATCAAAACTAGTTTGCAATGAGATCACAAGGATCTCTGGTTGGAAGAAATGTTCAGAGAGCCCTATACTAGCACCAAAGCTGACCCTTCAAAAAAAGGGGTCCTAGACAGTTAAGACAGACATTCATAGGTTGGCAGACTCGGTTTTTTAATTTGTGCTTGTTTGGAGTTAGATGAGCTCATCCAAACTGACTTTCAAACCACTGTGTCACCCTCATAAGTGAATAAGAAAAAAAGACAGGGGACAATTGGGTCTGCTTGAAACTTCCCCATCAGTTGACCAGTTCAGCATACAGCTCCATTTCTGGGAGCAGCCATAATTAGAGCGATCTATTTTGCATTTACTTCTCTTTGCAAGCAGCACATTATCCACTCTTCCCATGCTTATTAAACAGTGCCACCTGCACCAGACCCAGCGAAGCTCTCCCATCAGTCAGGCCTCGGCTAAGGGTCCCAGATCATATATTACCATTAACTAAAGCCCGCTTGAACCGTTGATGGTGAGTAAAGGCAGCAGTCTCTAGGACCTGTTTATAAAAATCTTTCCAGCAAAAAAATGAACTCCTCAAATTGTCATCTTTTATAAACCTGTTTCATTTTCTCTATATAGTAATTCAAGCAGCAATTAGCAAGTTGTTTAATTAATGAACTATCCTCTGCATGTCACCAAGGTGCCTCCAGCACAAATGTTCATAGGTACTAGCCAACGAAGTCAATATTTTGTCACTCAAAGCCTCTGAAGCTGACCACCTTGATAGTCCTAATGGCATAAAATAGGATTCGAGGCGTCCAAGACAAGGCTAAGAAGCAAAGAACAATTTTCAGGAAAACAAGCATGGATCCAGAGGCAGAAGACAGACAGCAAGGCAGAAGCAGAGAAGAGAGAGAAGGGACAATCTGCATAGACGTCAGTGGCTAAGAAAGGCACAGGAAGTTTCTAGCAAATATAGGACCGTTTCTGACATTCAAATCCAAAACTGATGATTTACATGGCTTTAAGAGCCTCAAACCTCATTGTGGCTTGTTCTTTTAAAAAGCTTCCTGCTTTGTTCCAAATACTGCTTATCGTTGGTATTGTCAACAGCTCTGCGGCTGGGAGAGATTAATTAAGTGATAGGTCAGACACAATGAGGTGAAAGGGCATGTCCACCCAATCAGGGCTGATTCGTCCATTTCAGGGTGGAGCAACTTATTTTTTGGAGACACACACACACACACACACACACACACAAACACACACGAGAGAGAGAGAGAGAGAGAGAGAGAGAGAGAGAGAGAGAGAGAGAGAGAGAGGCCAGAGAGAGAGAGGCCAATTTTAGTTCCATCTCAAGGGGAATTTGTCCACAGGGATGTCTGAGCTCCTCTGGTGAGGGGTATATAGCTGGAAAAGAATATTTTGCAGACAGAAAAAAAAAATCTAAAACTCTCCACTCTGTCTTTTTGAGGTATGAAACGAATCCCAACCATCAATCCTGTCTGCTGCTGAAGTTTTCCAGGCTGGGTGAGAGCATATTTTTGTAAATATGATTATCTTACAAAATAGCTAATTGGATGGTTATAAATAAGATTGCTATATAACAATAAAAATTTAAAAGTTAATTTTCACTCCCTTCTCCTCTTCCTAAATGTTTGATGCAAGGCAACTCCTTCTCTCAAGCCCACTTTTAATTTCTAGAGAGCAAAATGAGAGAAAAACAGGGAAAAGAAAGAGAGGAGAGGCAGGAGAGGGAATAAAGGAGGGAAAAGGGGAGGGTCTGGGTGTTGTGGATGATATTTTTCCAAACCAACTAGAGATTATCTTTAAACCTTCATCCTCCCCCCCTCCACACCTTTCTAAATAAATCTATAGATTAATGAGAAATTAGTTAATGGGGGAAATTCATGTGGTTAGTTAGCTTGGTTCCTAAGCAGAAGGGGTGGAGGACTTTACATCCTACCCCCCAAAATGGTTCCCTCCCCATTTCTTCCTTGGTGCATCAGTGTGGGTCAAAACTGGTTGCAAAACTGTGAGTGTGTGTGTGTGTGTGCAACAGAGAGATGGATTGACAGACAGACTGATGCAAACTCTGAGCCTGTGAACAAGGCTGGGTCACATTAAAGTAAAATGCTCTGGGCAGACTCCAAATAAGAGATTTGGAATATTTTTACTTCATTCTTGAACATGTCTGCTAATAAAATTTCCATTTTCTAAATTTTTTTCTCTTCTTTTCTTTTTTTTTCCAGATGAATGTTAAGCAACCATAGGGATGTTATTCAATTGACTAGCCATTTCCCTTTGCCAAAGAAACTGAATGCTAGTTTCTTAGTTATCCAATTATTTAAATCATCTGGGATCTATCTATAGTTCTAAAACTGAGCAGAAATACTTAACAGCCTGATCAATAGCCATTGACCGTCAACATACCTCGCACCCTAACATGCACAGCTTGATCATGTATATTTGATCATTGAAAAATTCAAAGCATCGTTAGCAGTAAGTATATCAAGCTTCCCATAAAACAGTTTGTCTCTTTCGGTGGTCTTAAAAAAGAGTGTGAGCTGCTCTCTCTCTGCATCCATCTATCCATCCATTTACACACACACATACACACACACACACAGAGGGAGGGAGGGAGAGAGAGAGAGAGAGAGAGAGAGAGAGAGAGAGAGAGAGAGATCTTTCTGGAGAATTTATTGCTCATATATTTGATGAAGAACATGGTGATTAACTGCAAAGCTGTACATCTGGGCAGAACTTCATATCCATTGCAATAATAAAACACCTTTTTTTTTTTTACACATTTTAGCAGAAGAAAGGCTTAGTCCTGCCCACAGATTCAGAGGACCCCAGAGTCTCTGTGTGCGAAACCTCCTTGTTATAAATCCTGCCTTCCTCTCAAGTGATGGCACACACAATTGCACCAAGGGGCACTAAGTTTACTGTGCAAAGCATTGCAAGGAAAGCTGGTTCCTTCTCCAACCATGCAGCGATTTGAAATATATACAGCTGGTTTTTCCACCCCAATCTGCTTGGCAGCAAACTAGGGCAAGAGTCCAAGTAAAGGGCCACAGGATCCTCAGGGCCGGTTTCCTGAGCATGTGCCACTGTGATCTAGTTACCCCACAAGGAACCGTTCGCGTAGAATTTTCTCATATTCAGGGTTCAGAAAACTGTTTCCAAGTTTCTCCAAAAGGGAACCCACAAATCCATTCAAATTACTTTGGGGATGTGACCCAAAGAATACATCTGGCAAAACTGTTTCGAGTTCTCAGTACAAATTCTTAGAACCTCAACACCAGAGACCACCACAACCCCCAACCTGGAAAAAAAATTACCTGCAAAACCTCCCATCTCCGGAGTCCCCTGCTTGTATTGCAAACTGTGATCAGCACAAATTATTCGGGGACCCTTCTTTCTAAAAGCAGCAGCATCTGGGCCGAGGCTCCCGTCTTTAAAGGAGGGAGGGGGGACTTCATATGATAATACGTGTAATATGATATGGAATGACAGAATGCATGACAGTTGCCCATAATACAGAGAAGTCAGTCAAAGGACAGAGGGGACATTTGGATAATTACCATCCATTGGCTAGTCAATCACTCGAACACAGAGAAACTGCACAAAACCCACAATGGAGTTGGGAAACAAAAGAGACCCGAGCCAGACTCAGGATTAACCGGTCTAAAGCGATCTAAATGCTTTTGTGTCTGAAGAACTGAGGCTCCCGGGTTGTCCCCCCACCTCATCCCAGGGAACTAATTGCTGGGATCAGAGATAAGGCTCTCTCCTTCTTTTCCGAGTTCTCTTTGTAGACTGCTCACCACGCAATGAAAAACAAATGATTTCTGTGTGTTCATTAAACTACTTTAAAGTTAAGGGGTGCAGGAGGGAAACTAGGTGTAGCCCACTGTCCTAAGGTTGAAAGGCTTCCCCCTTGGAAGGTGCTAGAACAGGCTTCCTTGGTCTTAATTCTTTGTTTGAGGGTAAAGTCTTTCCTTCTTGCCCCTTGGAAGCGAATGCTTCTGCACCTGACTGAGGCTGGGCAGCTGTCTTCGTTCTGGCAGAGATGGACGGCTGGTACCCGGCTTTGAGTGAAAAGTCTCTCTGCGTTGCCCCCATACCAGAAAAACACTAGGTCCCCTGTCCAGAGTTAAAGACCCGAACTGCATATCTAATTAAGTGGGGGCAAAGGGGTAACAGAAAAGAGCGTGTAGTCTTCAACATGGGAGGGTGCTGCCGACGGAGTGGTCAGAGAGAAATACTTTTTAAATTGAGGAGTGAGAAAGAAGGAACTAGCCTTTTTAAACCGGGAAGGAGAGAAAATAGGCTTTTTGGGAAAAGGAATAGAGACCCACTTCTTGCTTAGGGAAAGGAGAAGAAAAGGGGGTGATTCCTCTAGAGACATCAGGAAATGGTGACTTCAGAGACCAAGAGATGGTAGAGAGAGAGGAAGAGAATTCCTTAAAAGACATGGACACTAGGGCTCCGTACCGAAAGCCAGACACTTCACTCCCAGGACTGGTAACTATCACCCAGTTCTTTCCAGGGTCTCAGTCCACAATTCATCTCGTGTCCCTGGAAGGCCCTCGCAGGTTTCCGGCTGGTGGCAGCCGAAGATTCTATGCCGACCTGAGGGTGCCCGCGGTGACCCAGCCCAGCGCCTTGCAAGGAGCCCTCCCGGACCCTGCGCCTCTTACCTTGGTGAGCCCTCGGCAGCGGGTGTGGCAGACTCTGCGGGCAGCCCCGGGCCAGGGCCGGGGCGCGGGGGGCGGAGGTGCAGGACTGGGGGGCAGCAGCAGGGTGAGCACTGGCGGGACTGGCACGGTGCCCAGAGGGGGGGACCGGGAGGAGGGCAGCCCCGGGGCCTGGCGATGCCCGCAGGAGACCGGAGAGGGGCGCCGAGGAGCGAGCCGGGGGACCAGTGGCTCCCTCCTGGGGCCGGCGGGGCGCTCCAGCCTGAGGGGCCAGCCCGGGAGTCCGGGCGGCACAGCAATCGGAGAGGCTGTTGGCTCGCCTGGGCTGACAAATCAATCAGGGCCCGCGGAGCCCCGTGAGCTGCCACTCTGGCTGCGGCGCGCCGTCCCCGCGAGCCCCGCGCTGCCAGCTGACGGCCGCCTTGAGTGGGCTCGGATGGACCGCGGTCATTAGGCTGCGGGTTCTGGCGGGGCCTGCGGGGCCGGCGGGAGCGCCGGGAGGAGGCGACCGCGCCGCAGCGTCCTGGCCTGGGCGCGCCCCGCCCGCTGCCGTCCCGTGCCCGCTGGGCTCCTCGCTCCCGCCCCCCCCCTCCCTGTCACCCGCTTTGCTGGCCCCGCTCCCCGTTTGGCTCGACCCACCTCCCTCCGTCTCCATCCATCCCCGGCGGCGTCTGTAGATCTCTTGTCTAGTCTCCTGTCCTCCCTGGAACCCTCCCTGTGTCCCCAGATCTTCTTCTCTGCCCCTCTCTTTCCCAAGGTAGGACTGCCTCTCTTACCCCTTGCCTCTTGCTCATTCTCACCATTTTCTCCCTCCCTCACATTTCTACGCCCCCCACCCCCAACTCGTTACCACTTTCTCCCTCTGCTCTGAAAGATTGGCTGTTCTTTCCTGTCCCTGTTTGGAACAGAGGTCCCCAGAATCCAACTCATTTTCCTGTCCTGGGACCCCAAACAAGTCACCCCAATCCCTCCGTTCAGTTTCATTATCTTTAATACAAGCTAATAAACGAGGGGGGGGGTTGTGAAGCAGAGTATGGAAGCAGGAGATTTCAGTGTCTCTGGATCCCCTCCTGAACCTCATACATTAGCAAATTCAGCAGCCACCGTGGCAGCTGCTTGGCGACCAGGGCACCCTGAGACCAATTTAGCAGGGAGCGTCAAGGGTTTTCTTCTGGGGTCTCCAAAACCCCTCCTGAATAGTAACTATGGTTTCTTAACCCCTGCTCCAGAATTTGGTTGGGCACACCCCAGAGCTGCCTCTGATATCCCAGGCTGTGTCGCCTGCTGGTTCTTTCTTACCAGGCCCTCTGATTGGCTTTTAAGTACCAAGAGGTGCTTCCTAAATGTGTGCATCTTCAGAGTACTGGTGTGAGTTCCAGACGACTTACTTGGGCAGGACACACCTTCCCAAGCTTGTTCTTCATCCAGGAAATAGAAACAATTACCACTTTTCTTTTTGGTGTTATGAGTTAGATTGTTCGTGGTTTGTTTAATGTGCTAGTCTCTGGAAGGTTTCCATCCTGCCCTAGCTTTTATTCAGGTTCTGTGGAAGGGATGGCAGCTGACAAGGCAGGTGTGGTTTGTCACTGGCTCCTAACTGGTGAAGCAAACTGGAGTACCAAATACATATTGTGACAGCAGAACGGGTGTGATGGGACCAAGTGTCCTGGGTAGCTGATCTGGAAGGAGGGACTTTCTCAAGCTGAGACCTGAAGGAGAGAGACCAGGGGATACAGTTGCTAGAAGGGAATGCTAAAGTAATGGCTGAAGAATGTGTTCTAGGCATAGGCAGAAATGCCATGGCCAGAAACCCATGTGTGAGAGGAGAATGAGGCAGAAGAAGTGGTCCAGGCTGAGGGGGTGGGTCCTATGGATCTTATGTAGGAATCTGAACCTTGGTGGTGGAACCCACAATAATATTAATCTCCAACCACTTCAGTCCAGTTTCCTATTTCTGAACTGGAAGAAGCCAGGTCCAGCAACACATGCCATTGCCATTTGCTTTTGGTCTTTTAAGGAGGTTACCATCTCTTGTCTTCCACCACCCTATCCTAAGCACTGTCCACCTCAAAGTGTCATTTCTTTCTTCACCTAGGTGACCTGCCCAAGAGCACATAGCTAGGGTTAGTTCTCTTTGTCACCCCCTCAGGTACACAGAAGTTGTCCGCAAACAGCTCTGTAGCCAATAACTAGTGGCCGCCGGGATCATCTACTGTGTGACAAGCTATGTGTTGGGCATTGTCCCTGCCCTCACAAGACAATGATAGACACTTTGGAACACAGGAAATTGATGACCAGTATGAGGGAGTCTCACCGGGTGCTTGAGACTGGAAGTTCTCTGAAGGTAGGCCAGCCTTGAATTGATTAACATACTAGTCCCACAGGGTGTGCTACTACTATTCCTGGCAAAAGGCAGACACTCAGTAACACATGCTAAGAGGATGGAAACAAAATAAAGCTTCCACGCAGAGGCGCAGAGGGTTGAAAAGGAAGCAGGACTCAAATGAGCCACGGAGGAGACCTGCCTACGAAGAAGTAGCCAGCAGCAGGCAAAAGGTCTTTAGAGAGCATGGAAGCTCTTCTTTACTGCCAGTTAAGAAGGTTTCAGGCACTTCGTGCAGTAACCTCTGCCAGCCTTCAGGGCATCCCTGCCTCTTGGGCATGGTTACCTTCCCTTTTCTGATAAACTGCTAAGGTCCGGAAAGGTGAGCTCCCCTGACCCAGAGTCCTGCACGGCCTGTATTAGGGTTTGAACCCAGGCCTGTTGGTTCCTTTTCGCTAAAAGGAAGAATCAAAAGAAAGAGAAGGCAGAGTGAAGAAAGAGACAGCTGAGAACAAAAGAAAGACGGTGGTGAAGGAGTTAGCTCCGCAAGTAATATTTCTACTTAAAAACAATTCCCATTTCCCAGCCCTGCGGAGGCAGGCACGGCGGATCTGAGGCAAGGCCGGCCCTCTGACTCGCAGGAGCCTGCCGAGGGGCCCCGAGAGCTGCTTCAAAGCCGGCCTCTTCGGCACAAGCGCTTTTAAACTTCACACGGGGAAACTTTCCAGGGCTGACTTTCTGCACTTTGTTTCCAAATCAAGAGATGGGGAAGTCCCTCTCAGCCCAGCGGGGAGGAGAGTTAACTTGCCCTGGGGTCTGGGCTTGGCGAGGGACTCCCCAGACTGGGCGACCTGGCCCTCCCCATACACACAGGTGGGGGTGGCGATCTGTCCTCTGTTTGTAGTAGTCTCCGGAAGAGAATCTGGACGAGGACTGCCCCTGGTCTCTTAGGGGGTGATGAGGCCTCTCTTCCCCGCCCACATCTGTTTCTTCCCAGGTTCCCACAAAGTGGGACCTTCTCGGGAGGACCATAATGTTCTGCCTTCTTTACACGGCAGCAGCTTCAAAACTGATCATTCTGCCTGCCATCCTCTGGTCGCCATGTCCAGAGGCAACAAGGGTCTTTCTAAGCCCTGGCTCCTTCTGATTTTTGGAATACAGATTTGGTTTTTGGATGTACATCAAGAGGCTGGCTCCGTGCATTTTAATTAAGCTGTCTTTTTTTTTCATTTATTACTAATACACTCCTCTTAACTATGATTTATTTGTTAAACAAAGCACCATAAGCCGTCACTTATTCATCTTAATTTCAACAAAATTAAAGTAGTCACTGTTAGATTGCACCTAATTGCACTTGCAATGAAAAGAACGGAGATGTTAATCAAAATAAATTGAAGATAAACAATAAAATCATTACATCTTTGCGATGGTAAGTGTAACTAATCAGTTTTGACTCGGAGCGACTGAACAGGAATAATGAATGTGTCACTGAAGGTTGGTTCATTAAGAGAAGCCACAGAGACCTGGTCCATGGGGCAGCTGGCAGACACCCTGTCCATGTGGCCCTCAGGGTTCTTGCCCCTTGGGTTGGGCAAAGGGGCTCCAAGGAGCAATGGGAGCCAGTGGGTAGCTCTTAGGGTGGATGTCATGGGTGGAGGGGCTCTGAAGCTCTCCTGTCACAGAAAGGTTCTCTCATTCTGTTAAGGCAGCAAGAGATCCTAGAGCCAGTCCTGGACATACCGGGTAGCATACCATACACAACATGCCAAGAAGGGAGCAAACTGAGCTAGAAGACAAATAGGGAACAGTTATGCCAAGGGCACAAACAGGGAGACACACCCCAGGCGATGCAGGAGAGAGGGCAGGTAGAAAGGGAAATGAAGATAGTAAGGGACCATGAAGAAGGAAGAAAAATGGAGGCAGCCCCTCCTCCCAGGGGTGAGGAAGAAAGAAGCAGGTGGCCTGCACAAATGGAGGCAAATGGAAGAAGTGTTCAGGAAGTCTCAGAATTTCAGAATCTTCAGGAGTCCAGGAAGAAACATGACTGGTGATGGGACCTGTAGGCTGTGTTTTGAAAGCCTGGGGACGATAAGAAGCTCTGAGTGGAAGATGTTTTGAGGCCCAGAGTGGAAAAGAATACTTCTGTTGAGTAAATACTCTAAGAAATCAGAATTAATCAGATAAAGGTGAAGGGAAAGAAGAAAGAACGTAGTCAGAAGTAGCCATGTGGGCAAAGGCAGATGGCAAAACATAGCAATATGCTTGGGAGGTTGAGCAGGTCAGAGTGGTTTAGTAGAGACCAACGACTTGTATCTTGATCCCTTTGGCTGGGGTAACTAATGAACATCAGAGAACATACGGGGAGACATTGTTGATTATTTTTAAACTTCACTGTTATTATTTGAAGTATTGCTTCCAATTAGTTTGTTATGCTTGAAAGGGAAGGTGAAACTTTTTGTGTCAAGCCTACTCCTTTCCTCCCTTCCACCTTCAGTGCTTTTGGCAGAGGTAAGTCCTTCCTGATAAGGGAGGGAACACGTGACCCGGATCTAAGCCAATCAGTGCATCCCATTCCAGTGGCTACAGTGATTGGAGGAGGGATGGTAATTCCACCCAATGGGAGCTGAGCCAGAGCTTTGGTTTGAGGACCTGGGAGAAGTCTTTAATCCTTTCTGCAGGTCTCTAATCTGACAGGATTTAGGCTTTGGAGCTGCTGTCACCATTTCAGGACCATGGGGATTCTGAGACCAAAGCCAGCACCGCAGAAGGCAGCGAGCGCATTGAAGCAAAAGGAGCCCCAGTGACATCGTTTGAGCCCTAGATCCAGCCAAGATGAAGGCAGCCCTAGCTAGCCCCTGGCCCTTTTGGTTTCACAAGCCAATAAATTCCTTTTTGTTCAAGCCAGTTTGGGTTAGGTTTTCTGTCACTTGGAACAGAGTACAGGCTTCAGACAAGAACGTGACACAACCGTGTGTTTTAGTAACATGGCTCTGGCAGCCACAGTTAGGCACAGGCCTAAGGGAGCAAGCTGTGAGGCAGTGAGACCATTCCAAAGAGGGCTTATGACAAAGAGTAGGCAGAGCCGGGAATGGCATAGCTTATCACCACACGGGAACACATTTTCGTGTTTGGGGTGTGTCCAAATGCCCCTCCTGGCGGGGGGAAGAAGGGAGATGGAACTCAAATATCAACCGCTGAGCTACATCCCCAGCTCTTGGTTACATGTATCTCAAGCTGGTCTGGAACTCGAGATCCTCCTGTCTCACTCCACTGAGTGTTTGTTCAGCGAGAGGTTTTCCTATTTAATTTTTGACAGTCAGGGCTCTGATTTGCTATGCTTAAGGTGGTCACCTTGAACTTTTGATCCCTCCTACCTCCACTTCCTGAGCTCTAAGATAACAGGCATGTGTTCCCATGCCTAGTATATGGGATGCTGAGAATTGAACGCAGGGCTTTGTGCATGCTAGGCAATAACTCTATCAATTGATTAATATCCCTAGCCCCAAGAGAGGGTTCCTTTTGTTTTTTGACTTGTTTGTGTGTGTGTGTGTGTTTTTTTTTTTTTTTTTTTTTTTTTTTTTTTTTTTTTTNTTTTTTTTTTTTTTTTTTTTTTTTTTTTGAGACAGGGTTTCTCTATGTAGCCCTAGCTGTCTTGGAACTTGCTCTGTAGACCAGGCTGGTCTCTAACTCATGGAGATTCACCTGGAGAGGGTTCTTTAAAAAGAATTCCTTCTTCAGCTTTCTGGAGTCTCAGGTGTAACTTATACCTGGATAGCTTCTATTTCTGCCTCCATCCTCACAGGGCATTCACATTATGCATCTGTGTCTATCTCTGATAAGAATGCTTGTTATCAGATTTATGATTTGCTTGTGTAATCTAGGATGATCCTATCTCAAGGTCTTAATTTAATTATATGTGCAATGACTATCTAATGATTTCTTAGTCACAGATTCCACTTTCTTTGGTGGTGTGGGGGAGGCAGGGTATCATATTTGATCAACCACAATTAGCATGGGCAATGGCTACTAGTTTCCAAAGACCAGTGCAGTGATGTCCCATAGATACTTGCCTCCTAGGTAGTAGACCAGGCTGGCCTTGAACTCACAGAGCTCTGCCTGCCTCTGCCTCCTGAGTGCTGGGATTAAAGGAGAACGCCACCACCGCCAGGCCAGCTCAGCTTTTCTACTCAGAGTAGGCAACTGTTCCCTTCATAGGTAAGGAAGCTGAGGATCTGGGAGAGTGTGACTTTCATAAACTTGTAAACTGAGAGCTGCCAGAGTTAGGCTGCAAGATCAGATATGTCTGATCTTAAAGCCTGTGCTTATATAAAAGCTGTATCTACACCTAGGGTACTGGTCTGCTTGGGAGAAGTCTCTGGGGGTTGGGCAATGGAAGTGGAAAGATGTTTTTGCCAGGGTTAGTGGCAGACAGAAGTGGTCACTGTAAATGACATTCTCTAAGGAAGTGCTTCTGAGACATTTTCTGCTCCCTTTACACTCAAGAAAATTTTAATTAAAAATTTCACATTTATTTATTTATTTATTTTGTGTGTATGTGCATGCAAATATTTAAAAGTCAGTGTCAGTTCTTTCCTTCCACCACATGATTCTTGGTGATCAAACTCAGGTGGTTGAGCCTGGCAGCAAGTACCTTGATCCACTGGACTAACCCACTGACCTCACCTGAGAAAGTTTGATGGGATCCCAAGTATATAGGTATATACATAGGTGTATACGTCAAACATCAACTGATAATAAAACATAAGACATTTATTTTAAAATAGTTCTTCGCTATGTATGCAATGTTATCATTTATTAAAGAAGAAAGTAAAATTGCATTTATGAATATGTTCGTGTTTTTACTTAAAGAATCAATCTTGGTCAAATATTAGATATTGTGGGATGAAAACATTTTCAAAATCTTTCAGAGTTGATTGATGTTTTGACTTTATAATTGTTGGTGCTGAGAACATAGCTTCACATAAGCACATAGCACAAGATGACAGAAATATCTTTAAGGTCACTTGAGAAGTCACTGGAAATTCTGTCCTAAATTCAAGCCAAATTTCATTAAATGTGTGTGTGTGTGTGTGTGTGTGTGTGTGTTGTATGTACAAAGAGGCCTGAGGTTGATGTTGGCATCTTCCTCAATTACTCTTCATCTTAACTATTTTTAATTAATTAATTATGTATGTATGTATGGTTGGTTGGTTGTTTTGCTTACATAAAATGTTTGTGTACCACATGTGTGCCTGGTGCCCACAGAGGCCAGAGAGGGCATCAGATCACCTGGAACCATGAACTTTCATATGGGTGCTGGGTACCAAACCTGGGTCTTCTGGAAGAGCAGCCGATGCTCCTAATCACTGAGTCACTTCTCCAGTTTATTTTTTGAGATAAGATCTCCCACTTGACCTGGAGCTCACCAAATGGCTAGGTGGCCTGGCCAGTGAGCTCTTGGGGTCTGCCTATTTCTATCCCCCAATGCTGAGGTTACAGCACACATGGCCAGACCTGGCTCTTTATATGTGTTATGGGGATTTGAATTCAGGTCCTCATGCTTGCAGAGCATGTGCTGTTACCCACTGAGCCATCTTCCCAGCCCTCAAATTACAATCTTTTATAAAATCATAGCTTAAATTTTTGTTGTTAATGTGTTTGAGTGTTTTGCCTACATGCATGTATGTATATCACAATCATGCCTGGTGCTTTTGGAGGTCAGATGATGGTTTGTATACTAAGGAACTGGAATTATAGATGGCTGTGAACCAACATGGTGGGTTCTGGAAACAAAACCCAGGTCATCTGCACAAGCAGCAGTGCCCTTAATGGCTGAGACATCATCTCACTAGCCCTCAAACGCAATCTATGCATTTGTTTGTTTGTGTAGAGACAAGGTCTCACTGTGTAGTGCTGGCTGATCTACCCACTATGCAGACCAAGCAGCAATGAACTCTGTCTTTGCTTCCTGTGTATTGGGATAAAAGGCATGTGCCTATTCTAACATTCTAATAGAAAACAAACCAAAGATATTGATACTTTCATGCTGCAGAATGATGGTAGGAAAAATATCAGAAGTCTTTGTTTTCAGAATTAATCATTATGTTTCTAATCATGCACATTATAGTAATAACATGCACTGTTCTCAGACCTGAGCTCTCGTATGATGTGGCAGTATGCACGGTGTACAAGCTATAGAAATCCACTTTCTTTTTAAAAATAATTTATTTATTTTTATTATTATGTGCATTGGTGTTTTGCCTGTGCATATGTCTGTATGAGGGTGTTGGGTCCCCTGGAATTGGAGTTACAGACATTTGTGAGCTGCCATGTGGGCGCTGGAAATTGAACCTGAGTCTCCTGGAGGAGCAGTCAGTGCTCTTAATGGCTGAGCCATCTCCCCAGCCCTAGAAATTCACTTTTTTGTTTGTTTGCTTTTGTTTTTGTTTTTCGACACAGGGTTTCTCTGTAGCTTTGGAGCCTGTCCTGGAACTAGCTTTTGTAGACTAGGTTGGCCTCAAACTCACAGATATCCACCTGCCTCTGCCACCTGAGTGCTGGGATTAAAGGCGTGTGCCTCGACTGCTCGGCTGAAATCCACTTTCTAAGCAGTGCAGTGGTGGTGCACACCTTTAATCTCAGCATTTAGGAAGCACAGGCAGATGGATCTTTGTGAGTTGGAGGCCAGCCTAGTCTACAGAGCAAGTTCCAGGACACGCTCCAAAGTTACACAGAGAAACCCTGTCTCAAAAAAACCAAAATAGATAGACAGATAGACAGATAGACAGATAGACAGATAGACAGACAGACAGACAGACAGACAGACAGACAGATTCACTTTCTTACCTTCTGGTCCTAAGGGGCACTGAGTCATTACAGATCTTTATGGTGACTTTGGGAAAGTTCATCATGGAATTACCCATACTTTCCCTCTCGAATCATCTCCTCCATTCTCTCCATTTCTGCCCCCAGCTCTGCTAGCCACGCTGTTTCTCACCCAGTCTTTGCATTTGAGCCTCCTCTACAAACCCACCACCATCTTTTTTTTCACTCCTCAGGCCTCAGGCCCTAGCTTAAACGTTTAGAAGTCCTTCCTGACTTGGTTGTGGCCACTTTAAGTTCTAAGTCTGTTCTATGGCCATATTAACCACACTCACCCCAAACTGGCCTTTGAGACCTTGCAGGTACAGCTGGGCACTCTGGGATCCTTTAATTAAAGATATCCTTGGAAATGGCTTGGGGTGTCATCACTTGTGTCAATGTGACTCCCCAGGCAGGTACAGCCAGACTTTGTAGCTGCACAACAAAGGTGCCCATCCCTGGTCCAAGGTTTACGGCTGAGATGCTAGGGAGCCATTCTTCTTGTCACCTGGATTGTCTGTCCTCCATCTCACAGGGAGGACAGGCTTCTGGGTGAACTGAAGACACATGGGGCCCAGTTTTCAGGGACACTGTGATAGTTTCTCCCAACACTGTACTTGCACCTACCATCATTCTTGCTTTCTGTGGTGTCACACTGAGTTTGTAAATAATCACATCTGTCATCCCAAGCTTTTTCTGTGAAGTTTCCTCATGAGGGGCTTTCCTTAGACCTTAAAGCTTAGAGTATCTCCCTTTGCCACACTATGAAGTGCACACCACTGTCAGTTCCAAGTTATAGGTGAAGAAACTGAGATGATTTGTCAAAGTCATCTGGCTGAAACTAGTGGCCTGGCACTTCCCACAGTCAAACAAAGTTCCTCCCTCTACTCATGACCTCTGCTAAGCAGTTTCCTACTGATAATGGGACAAAGTCCAGATCCCTAAGGTGGTCCCTGCAGCCACTTTATGGTTGAGTGTTGGTGTCTCAGCTGACTTCTGCTAATCAGTTGCCTGAGGGCTTTGCATTTTGGGGAACCACAGGCCACTGTCCCCATTCATCTTGCCCATACAGTATCCTTTCTGTCTTACACAAATGATGAACTCTGATGCAGTCTTTCTTCCCCTCCCTTTGGATGGTGATGGGAACTAAACCCAGGGTCTCACACATGCTGGCTAAGTGCTGTACCCTCATTTCTCTGTTAAAAAAAATTTTAAATTATGTGCATGTTTGTGTGTGCCTGTGTGTAGGTTTGTATATGTATGCTGGTACCTACCTAAGATCAGATGCATTGGATCACTAGAACTAGAGTTATGGGAGGTTACATGGAACACTAGAAACTGAACCCAGGTCTTCTGGAAGAACAGACTGTGCTCTTAACCACTAAGCTATTTCTCAAACCCTCTCACCCTGCTTTTTTATCTCTCTGAAACAGGGCTTCACTATGTTGTCCAGACTAGCATTGAACTTTTTATTTCAGACTGGCCTTGAGCTTTTGATTTTCCTGCCTCAGCTTCCCAAGTAACTGGGATCACAGCCCTGTGCCCAAGGATCCCAGCCTCTAGTCCATTCCTCAGCATTTAGAGAAACTGGTTAAATCACTTTTAATGGAAGACCCCAGAGCATATGTGTACAAGTGCACACATGTTCTTTCATATTGCACAGTGTTATTTGTCTACATTGTTCTTTGGACTCTGAACTTCCTAATACCAGGTGCCGAGTCTCATCAACCTTACTGAACACATCCCTGAGCACAACACCCAGCACAGGAAAGT
The DNA here is from genome assembly GCF_014885135.2 of Alexandromys fortis. Lineage (NCBI taxonomy): Eukaryota > Metazoa > Chordata > Mammalia > Rodentia > Cricetidae > Alexandromys > Alexandromys fortis. Next base: position 1,180,979 of record NW_026068115.1, on the reverse strand, counting down.
CTCAAGAAATGTTTGTCAATGAATGAATGATCTGATAGAAAGAACAAAGACTGTAGGTGTGACAACAGGAAAGTCAAATGCGCCCCTGGGGAAAGAAAGAGAAACAGGGACAGGAGAGTATGTGGAAAATGCTCTTGTACATTGTAAAGATTTGTCACTTGTATTAGTTTAATAAAACACCAATTGGCCAGTAGCTTTTCAGGAAGTATAGGCAGGGTGACAAGACTAAGAGAATTTGGGGAAGAAAAAAGGCAGAGACACAGTCACCAGCCAGACACAGAGGAAGCAAGATGAGATTGCTGCACTGAGAAAAGGTACCAAGCCATGTGGCTAAGCATAGACAAGAATTATGGGTTAATTTAAATTATAAGAGCTAGTTAATAATAAGCCTGAGCTAATAGGCCAAACAGTTGATAATTAATACAAGCCTTTGGGATTAAACAGCTACAGGACTGGGTGGGACAGAAAATTCCATCTACAAATGGCACTCAATATTCTGTAACTACATTCATATAAAACCTGAGAGAGCTTGGGAAGGGAGTCTAGACACAAAAGAACAGAGCCAAACACAGCTTCTTGGTAGCAGCATTTTCTCAGGTGGGCTCTGTTTGCTAGATGCAAACAGAGGCATGGCTCTTTTAAGAAAGGCTTCCTGACTCAGCATTAGTAACAAAATACCACACGGTTCTTTAAAGAGGCCCTGCTACCAAACATTTTAATGGTGTTTACTTGAACACATTGGCATAGGAGACCTCTTCCTAAATATCACACCAGTAGCACATACAGGAACAAACAATTAATAAATGGGACCTCCTAAAACTGAGAAGCTTCTGTAAAACAAAGGACACAGTTGACAAGACAAAATGACAGCCTACAAAATGGGAAAAGATCTTTACCAACCCCACATGGGACAAAGGGCTGATCTCCAAAATATACAAAGAACTCAAGAAATTGGTCATCAAAAGAACAAATAATCCAATAAAAAAGTGGGGTACAGACCTAAACAGAGAACTCTCAACAGAAGAATCTCAAGTGGCTGAAAGACACTTAAGGAAATGCTCAACATCCTTAGTCATCAGAAAAATGCAAATAAAACAACTTTGAGATTCCATCTTACACCTGTCAGAATGGCCAAGATCAAAAACACTGATGACAACTTATGCTGGAGAGGTTGTGGGGTAAAGGAAACCCTCATGCATTGCTGGTGGGAGTGCAAACTGGTACAGCCACTTTGGAAATCAATATGGTGGTTTTTCAGAAAATTAGGAAACAATCTACCTCAATACCTAGCAGCACCACTTTTGGGTGTATACCCAAAGTATGCTCAATCATACCACAAGAACATGTGCTCAACTCTGTTCATAGCAGCATTATTTGTCATAGCCAGAACCTGGAAACAACCTAAATGCCCCTCGACTGAAGAATGGAAAAAGAAGATGTGGCACATTTACACAATGGAGTACTATACAATGGAAAAATGACATTTTGAAATTTGCAGGAAAATGGATGGACCTAGAAAACATCACATTGTGTGAGATAACCCAGACACAGAAAGATAAATATCATATGGACTCACTCATAAGTGGCTTTTAGACAAAGCAAAGAAAACCAGCCTACAATTCACAATCCCATAGAACCTAGACAACAGAGAAGATCCTAAGAGAGACATAAATGCATCGAATCTACATGAGAAATAGAAAAAGACAAGATCTCCTGAGTAAATTAGGAGCTTGGGGTTCATGGGAGAGGGTAAAGGGGGAGGTTGAAGGAAGGGAGAGGAGAGGAGAAAAATATATATCTAAAAATAGATAAACAAAGAAAATGTAGTGTGAGTGGACAAAAGAGGACAAATGTAATCAGTGCATACTATATGCAAGGAATGAAATATTACACTAAGCATCATTATTATATAAATCATTACACATTAAAACAAAATAAAATAATAGTACTAAGATTTGGTGTACATAAAAATAAATGGTGTTTATGAGCAACTGTTGACATGCTTCTTGGTGGTGATATAGACCTAGAAACTCTAGAGTTGTAGCAATAAATGTGGCTCCTGCCAGTACCTCTGTCTTGAAGCTAGACTCTCAGGAAGCCAAGGAATGGGGTGGAGCCAGTACCAAAGCCACTGCTTTAATCCTAGCTATGTTGTTATGTTGTTTAGCAGATTAAAGACTCATGTGGTTAGAAAAGGATAGAGATATACAGTAAAGAAAAAAAAAACCCTCGGAAGTTTTACAATGTGTTTAAAAATATACATAGGCTTGGGAGAGAAAAGAAAAAAAAGAGAGAAAGTTCTTTAAAAAAGAAAGATACTGCTCAGGCAGTAGTGGTGCATGACTTTAATCCTAGCAGTTGGGAGGCAGAGGCAGGTGGATCTCAGTGAGTTTGAGGTCAGTCCGATCTACAAAGCAAGGTTCAAGACATCCAAAGGTACAGAGAAACCCTATCTCAAAAGAACAAAAATTAAAAATAAATATAAAAGACATAGAGTAAAAACAGAAAAGCCATGTAAAGATGGAAAATACACAGAGAATCTGGATACTGTATATTATTCTGTTGTCTTTGAATTGTTTGACTGTTGAGGAAGGAGCAACAACTTTTAAAAGAGATTTGATTATAAATGCTGCTGGATTAATCTAATATATATATTTTTTGAATATGCCTTGTCTTCAAAATTTAAATCAAAAGATATGTTACTTTGAAGAAGAAGTTTTGTTTTTGTTTCCACAGGAAATGAGAGGCCATGGACTCATTCTGGGTTAAGAAAAATAAGGTCTGATCAAAGGAAGACCCCCCTGAGAAATCTCCGATAGGAGCAGATGGCACAGATGATTCAGCATTTTAGAGCACCTCTGTTGCCGCTTCTTCTGAGTTCTACATCCAGAACAGCCTCAAGACTGGTGGTTGAGATAATCCAGCCTCACAGAATATTCCACCTAGGACTTGACCATAATTCTAAATTTTCTTTGGGTCCCCATAAAATTATCAGTGCTCCCAATCAACAGGAAGTAGCCTAGAAAACTACACCCACATTCCCCCCAAAAATAGATTATGGATGTTTGTCTTTGTTTAGAGTGTTGGTTGCAAGTTATTATGGATAATGGTCAGAAAAAAAGCTAAATGAAGGAGATTAGATTCAGGGTCTTGTTTTGAAAAGAAAAAAGGGGAAACTACTGTGGGATAATGCTCCTGTACATTGTAAAGATTTGTTGCTTGTATTAGTTCAATAAAATGCTGATTGGCCAGTAACCAGTCAGGAAGTATAGGTGGGGTGACCAGACTAAGAGAATTTGGGGAAGAAAAAAAGGCAGAGACACAGTCACCAGCCAGACACAGAGGAAGCAAGATGAGAGTGCTGCACCGAGAAAAGGTACCAAGCCATGTGACTAAACATAGATAAGGATTGTCAGTTAATTTAAGTTATAAAAGCTAGTTAATAATAAGCCTGAGCTACTAGCCCAAACAATTGTTAATTAATATATACCTCTGTGTGTTTCTTTGGTACTGAATGACTGCCCTGGCGGGACAGAAATTTCCATCTACAGGAGAGAGGGTCAGTGTGTTGGAAGGACATAAAAACTCCCTGTGCCTGGTTGAATGAAGAGCATGCCCTAACATGTAGCTCAGGCTGGCCTCTGACTTTCTAAACAATCTAGATTGGCCTTGATCTTGAATTTTTATATATGCATATGTATATATAAATAAAATAATTTTTTTGAGACAGGCTCTCATTGTGTATGTAACTCTGGCTGACTTGAACTTATCATGTAGCTCAGACTGGCCTGGAACTCAGCCTGTCTTGGCCTTTAAAGTGCTGGGATTAAAAACATCAACCATCACACATGGTTTCCTTCCTTCCTTCCTTCCTTCCTTCCTTCCTTCCTTCCTTCCTTTCTTTCTTTCTTTCTTTCTTTCTTTCTTTCTTTCTTTCTTTGTGTTGTAGGGGATGTGTGGATTTACATACATGCTAAGTTCACATGTAGAAATCAGGATAAATTGAGGGAATTATTTCCGTCCTTCTACTATGAGAGTCCCAAGGGTTGAATTAGGTCACCATGTTTGGGAGTTAGGCAGTTTTACCCAATAAGCCATCTTCTTGTCCCTGGCCTTGGATTATCCAAAGTGTTAGGATAAAGACGTACTTTTTTTCTCTTTTGACAAGGTCTTATATAGCTAGGGTTTGGCTGGAACTCTTTGTGTAGCTGAGGCTGACATTACATTTTTGTCTATTCTCTTGCCTCTGTGTTCCCAGTGTTGGGATTATAGGCGTGTGTAGTCATCCATGGCTGGTTTATGTGGTACTGGTGAGTTGTCCCAGGGCTTCATGTGTGACTGACTAAAGAGCATCTCCAGGCTCTCCTTTCTTTAACAAATTCTTAGTAAGTACCTCAGTATGCCTGTGTTATGCTCAGTGCTTGAAGGCACAACCCACACATCATGTGTTCTTGGAAAACTTTCCTGATCTTTCTCTTAGAATCAAACACTCCCTGCTCTGAATTCTCAGTGTCCTTAATATTCCTCTGCTTGTAGCTTTGTACCTACTTAAATTGTATACCTACTCCATATCCAGTCACCTGGCTGTGAACCTTTTGAGTGTGGAAACTGTGTCCTATTCACCTTTGTCCCAGTCCTTGTACTCAGAAGAGGATTGGTAAGTAACTGGCCAATTGAGTATGTTAGTGAATGGACGGTCAATGGTAATGTGAATATAGGTAGGTAATGATAAAAACCCAGTGTTCCCCACAGTCCACAGAGCTCTGCATGAGTGCACTTCTCTCTCTCTGAGTTTGGGACTTCCCTTCTTTTTCCCATTCCCTATTTAATTTAGTTCAAAATATTCTCATGGATGCCATTTGGTATATTTGTTTATGCACTGATGTTTTTGCTTCTTTCACTTTTTTTAATTAAAAAAATGTTGGGGGGGGGTAGCACATCATGATGCACTTGAGAGAATCAGAGGATAACTTAGTGTAATTGGTTCTCTCCTTCTACCTTTATATGGTGTGCTGCTTTGAAAGAAAATGGATCCCAAAGGGAGGGGCACTATTGAGGAGGTGTGGCCTTGTTGGAGGAGGAAGTGTGCTAGTGTGGGGGTGGATTTTGAGGTCTCCTATGCTCAAGTTATGTCTAGTGTCACAGTTCACTTCCTGTTTCCTGAGGATCAAGATGTAGAACTCTCAGCTCCTTCTCCAGCACCTTGCCTGCCTGCATGTCACCACGTTCCTTCCATGATGATAATGGACTAAACCTCTGAAATTATGATCCACACAAATTAAATATTTTCCTTTATAAAAGTTCCTGTGATCATGGTGTCTTTCACAGCAATTAAAACCCTAGCTAAGACACATGGAATCTGAGTATTGAACTGTCACGAGGCTTGTAAAGAAAGCAGCTTTACCTACTGTCATTTTCTAGGCACCTGCCTCTTCTTCCTAAAATATAAATTTAGGAGAGTTCAGACATAGAGAATCTTTAGCTTCTAGAACCCCAAGGAAGGTCTAGCTTGTAATAGTCTTCCAGCTCGAAGTTAATGAAGGAGTGAAGGAATACAGTTTACAAGTGTCCCCAACTGCCTGCCACTAAAGCAAGCACTTGACCCTCATTTTCCCATTGTATTCAACCACTAGGGTTAGACGCCTGCAACACAGAACATGAAGTGCTTATACATCTAGAACTTTCCATTCTTGGCACACGTATTCATATAAAACTGCATGAATCGATCCTGTGGGTGTCCAGACTGCACTTGGTATGGGAGCAGAGAGAACCTCTCTGGTATAACTCCCGGTTCCCCCAGCTTCTGCTCACACCAGACCTGGCTCAGGGTCAGAATGTCCAGCCCTGTGCATGTGAAGCATTCCTTCCAGCATTTAGAGTCAGGATGGGTGTGGCTTCTGCTTTGCCTTCGAGGATAGGGCAAGGGTGTCTACACTGAGGCTATTTAACTGTTGACTGACAGGCAGCTAAGAGACCAATGGACCAGAGGCAAGGTGGGGTACAGCAGGGAGTGGGCAGCCATGTGTGGTCTGGAAAGGGACTTGTCCTCCCCAGATGGAGTGAGGCATGTGCAGCTCTTCTTTCTCTCTGGAGCATGTGTGAACTCTATAAGGGCAAGGTGTAGGACAATCATCCCTCTTCTCAGTGCCTAGTATGGACTACATGGACTAGGTCTCTGGACCCTCCTGTTCCCCAAATTGTCTTTTTCAAGATGTGAGATCAGTTCTCCAAGCCCCTCAGGCTGGATCGCTGTTTTCAAAAGATAGTTGAAAGCAAAGGAACAATGATGGATGAGGGTCATACTTTCATTGGTTAATAAAGAAACTGCCTTGGTCCTAGGACAGAAAATTAGGTAGGCAGAGTAAACAGAACAGGATGCTGGGTAGAAGGAAGTGAGGTCAGACTCTATGAAGCTCCAGCCCAAGATGGACATACACCAGAATCTTCCTGGTAAGACACCACCTCATGGTGCTACACAGATTATTAGATATGGGTTAAAGCAAGATATGAGAGTTAGCCAGTAAGAGACTAGAGCTAATGGGCCAAGCAGTGTTTAAAAGAATACAGTTTCCGCATAATTATTTTAGGGCATAAGCTAGCCAGGCGGCTGGGAGCTGGGTGGCAGGAACACAGCCCACGGCTTCTTCTACAGAACAAAACAAGAGCTAGACAGTAGTGGTACATACTTTTAATAGCAACACTTGGGAGGCAAGGCAGTCAGATCGAGGCCTGTTGTGGGAAGGTCATTTGTCAATCTGTTGTTTCATTGGTTAATCAATAAAGAAAACTGCTTGGCCTGCTAGGTCAGAAAATTAGGTAGGTAGAGTAGACAGAACAGAATGCTGGGAAGAAGGGAAGTGAGCCAGACGCCATGCCTCTCCTCTCTAAGCCAGACACCATGAATCCAGCCACCAAGTCAGACATGCTGAATCTTTCCCGGTAAGATACCACTTCGTGGTGCTACACAGATTGTTAAATATGGGTTAAGCAAGATATGAGAGTTAGCCAAGAAGAGGCTAGAACTAATGGGCCAAGCAGTGTTTAAATGAATACAGTTTGGATGTATGTTGTTATTTCGGGGCAAAGCTAGCCAGGCAGCTGGGAGCCAGGCTGCAGGAACGTGCCCCACAGCTCCTTACTACAGAGGCCAGCTTGGTCTACAGAGTGAGTTCCAGGACAGCCTGAGCTACACAGTGAAACCCTGTCTCAAAAAAAAGGATAAAACAAAACTCAACCATCTCCAACATATATATCTTTTGACGTAACATTTTTCCTTTTAGAAATGTACCCTATATTCAAGAACATAAGTTTGCATAGATCTATCTTTAGTTGCTTGTGAAAAAAGTGATCTATTGAAATCTAGTGAATGAGACTCTGAGATAGTCTCCTAAATATGTAGCTGTGGCTCCCTGTGTCCCCCTAGGCTGCAGAGCTGGTAGGAGGATTATCTTGAATAGCCATTTATGGAACTCCTTAGTAGTAGAAATTATGTTAAGTATTTTGAGTAAAGAACATTTGGGGTGAAGGGGACAGGGGAAAATATCTTTCTAGTTGGGTACTGGAGAGATGGTTCAGTGATTAATAGCACTTATTGTTCTTGTGGGGGACTCTGATTTGTTCCTAGCATCCATATGATAGCTAATTCCAGTTCCAGAGACTGTACTCCTCTTCTGGCCTCCACAGGCACTGAAGTCATGTGGTGCACAAATGAACATGTATGCAAAACACCCATAAACATGAAATAAAAAGAATAAATCACAAGGAAAAAAGACTTCTAATGATATTTGTTGACAAGGATGTAATGAGAACAGGAGAATTCTGGGAAGGAGGAAATTGATTCCTGCCACTCCTGTCCAGACCACTGAAGCAGCAGGATGTGATCTGCCCCACTGAAAAAAGGTACTGAGCCACATGGCTAACATAGATCAGAAAAATGGGTTAATCAAGATGTGATAGTTAGCCAGTGAGAGGCTAGAGCTAATGGGCCAATCAGCTTATAATTTACGGAGACTTATGTGTGACTTTTTGGGGGGACAAACAATTGTGGGGTACCGGGTGGGACAGAAACCCCAACAAGCAGGCCCCCATTCATGTTAAACAAGGAAAATTAGGTGTTCATCCATAGAGGGGTGTTGAGAATGGCTTCTAGCCATGTGTTTGGTGAGTGTGTGCCTACTGAAAATAATGGAACAAGGTTGAGGATGTAGCTCAAGAGTAGAGGATTTGCCTAGCATATGTGAATCCTTAGATCTTCAGAACTTCAAAAAGGAAAAGCCAAACAACATAAACACCAGGGGCTTGTGGAGACGGCTCAGTAAGTAAAGCACCAGCTTCACAATCATGAGAACCTGAGTTTCAATCCTCAGCACCCATGTAAAAAGCTGGGTGTTATGAAATGAACCTGTAATCCTGGAGATGGAGCAGCAGAGACAGGATGACCTCTAGGACCTGCTGGCCAGCCAACTAGTCAGATTGGTGAGTTCTGTGTTCAGTGAGAAACACTGTCTTAAAAAAATAAGGTAGAAAGTGCTTGAACACACCTCAAGTCAACCTCTGGTCTTTATGTGCACCTGTACACATCCATCCCAACGTGTGTGCACACATTCACACAAGTAAATAATAAATAAATCCCTTAAAATAAAAGAGGTGGGCTATTTAGGCATGCGGCAAAAGACATCCCCAAGATAGCATTAGATTATTTTAAAAATGTGTTGTGTGTTTGAATACTAACAAGTATTATAATTTTATGTGCATTACTAATATTTTCATAGCAAAAGACTGGGAGAATATGTCTCATATTGTTAACAGCTGTTATTTTTGGGGAGGGCAATACCTGTGACTTTTATTTTTAAACATTCCAATAATGTTAGAATGGTTAAAAATAGACATGTATTACCTTAGTAAAGAGAAAAAAAATAAAGGTATCAGGGGAAATATGTTGACTTATTTCTTCTGGTGCTAGGTAGAGATGGAATCGAGCAAGGTCTCCACCACTGAGTCAAGTCAAATAATAGTGTTTAAAACTATTATTGTTCTCACTGTTTGTATATGCATGCGATATGTATTCTGGGAGTGCATGGCGTGGTCCCCATGCTGAGGTCAGTGGATACCTCTGTGGCAAGAGATTTTACCTGTTGAGCTTTCTGGCTCATAAGATCCAATCTGAAATAGCTATCACTAGTAAAGATTATCTTACAGTAGGGCCTGTCTTCCTCACTTCCTCTCTTATTTATTACCCTCTCTCTCTCTCTCTTTCCCTTTTGTAGTCGCATTTCATTTGTATTTTAATAAATAAAGCTTGCCTGAAGATCAGAAAAGTAAAACAGCCACACTGGCCAGCCTTACAGACCAGGCAGCAATGACACACACCTTTGGTCCCAGTAGCCACACTAACATAGTCTTCCTTCTTAAAGACGATCTCCACCAGTGCATGGTAAGCAGAGGATAGGGAGCTTGTGAATGTCAGCACGGTACACTGTGATGTGCCCTGCCCCTCCCTTCAGCTGGTGATTGGTTAGGTTAGAGGCTTTAGTCTCTGCCTTCAGGAAGGACGTAGTACTTTTTCCCCCACAGGGCTGTTTGCTACTTTAGAATTCTTTTGGAAAGCAACTACTTGGTGGTTCTAAACAGAGGGAATGCTTTTGCCAGACCTGGAAGCATCATATGGAATTGTTGGAAGAGGAGAAATAATTTTGTTCTTGGCTCTTCTCTCAGACACGTGAAGTTTGCTTACATCATCTACCTAGGAAAATCCAGTAAGGCGTCTGCTGGCCGATAGGCAGCAGTGATTTCTGTGTGCTTCCCTCAGCAGCCCTTCCTGGCACAGACAGTATCAGGGGTTGTTGAGGAGTAAAGGAATGGTCCAGTCCCACACAGAGTTCCTTCCAGGATCTTCAGGTGAACACAATCCACAGCACAGGCATGCTTCAGAACTAACGCGGGGCTAAAGGGAAAGTCAGCTACGAAGTTGAGATACTGTTTCCAACTGAGGTTTTTTTTTTTGTTTTGTTTTGTTTTTCGAGACAGGATTTCTCTGTGGCTTTGGAGCTTGTCCTGGAACTAGCTCTGTAGACCAGGCTGGTCTCGAACTCACAGAGATCCGCCTGCCTCTGCCTCCCGAGTGCTGGGATTAAAGGCGTGTGCCACCATCGCCTGGCCCAACTGAGGTTTGAAGGCCAGAGCAGAATCTGGCCTTCAGGTGGCCTGAAGAGGGCACAGCTGGCCTTGACCCTCACTGAGTCATGGCTCAAGGCGTACAGGATCGTCAGGTCCAGGGTGGTGGGAAAGGAAAGTCAGAGGACGGACATCCAATGGAGGGTTCTCAGGTCCAAAGCAGTGTGATAAAGCTCAGCTTGAGTCCAGCATGGTGGGGTCTGGCCAGCCATGAAGGCAAGAAGTAAAACAGTTTTTCAGGGCAGGAGTTTAATCCGCCTCTACAGCTCACGATCTGGTCTATCATAAATAGGCCAACAACAGTTGATAGAAGTATAACTTAAACAGTCTTCCGTGGGGGCAGTTTGGATCTGTATGGCTCTCAGGATTTTATCCAGGGGTCCCGGCTTCAGTGGTGACTTACAAAGCTGGAATTCTTGAGAGAAACTCAGATAACAAGAGCCTGTAGCATACACAATGCTGCCGTGAGCTGTGTGCCTACAAGACACTGTGGTGACATACTTCCCCACAGCACAATGGGGAGACTCAGTTCTACTACGGGTAATTTGCCCACCATCATAAGAAGGAAGGATGCCTACCCAGGGCCCCTAGAGAATACAAGGGTGACGGTGCCCACAAATGTCTGACTTTCAGTCAAACCCTTACATTATCTTGGGGGAAGCATCCCAGGTCCCCAGGGCAAACTCCAGAACTTTGTGTTACATGTGAGAACATGTCACACTTACATGACAGAAGGCAACGGTGCAGGACAGGAGCCTGGAACCTGCTGAGTTGGAAGCAGATGTGGAGGCCTTCCTAACTAGGACAACTCTCAGGCAGCATTTTACAAACCAAGTAGAAGGGCCACTGGGGCTTGCCACTCTCCTCCAGACACATGGGTACGAGATGGGTCTACTTCTGGATCCTACCTGCCAGAGGAATGGTTTGTGCTCCTCCTCCACACCCCCACTCTGGTCAAGTCAGGACCAGATACCTAGAAGCTAAGGTACATACAGGGGACAGAATGGCCAGATTGAAGCTGCCTCTCCCCAAGCTCTAAAGATCTACATTGAGTAAGGAGTGTGTGTCTCACTCAGGTGACTGGCTGGTTCACATTGTCCTCAGAGAGAGGCACATACTCCTTATGGCTTCCTGCCATTCCCTCTTGCACCTATTTTAGCTTAAAACTGTAGGAGTCATTAGAGAACACAACCAGACACTCAAAAACTATGGTGTGGGTCATTAGTAACCCCTCATCCCTGCAGATCAAGACCTTGGTGTTTAGCTTCCTTTTGACTTCCCGATATGACCTGGCTCTTGCCTTCCTCTCTAGCCTCATTTCTTATCCCTACTCTAAACTCTCTCTCTCTCTCTCTCTCTCTCTCTCTCTCTCTCTCTCTCTCTCTCTCTCTCNCTCTCTCTCTCTCTCTCTCTCTCTCTCTCTCTCTCTCTCACACACACACACACATGCACACACACTGCCATAGCCATATTGAACATAGCTTTCTGGGTCTTATAGGCTCTTGGAAGCTTCAGGTCTTTGCACCTGTTATTTCTTTTGTATATAGTGTCCTATCCTTATTCCTGGTTAGCTAGACCTTACTGACTTTTATGCTGACCCTCACAACTTAGTTCTGGAAATATCTCCTGGTCCAGGCTTTCCTGAGCCAAACTGGAATTACATGCCCACATGGTGCTGTACCCCACTCTCATCACTGCACATGTCAGGCTGGATTGGAGGTGCCTTGCTGTGTGTCTCCCTTATTAAACTAGGAGCTTCCCATCTCAGGCTGGACCTTGCCTGCCTCACCTCTGCCTCTCTGAGCTCAGACAGGTCTTGCACAGGGCAAGTCAGGACTGGCCAGTGATGGCTGTGTGAGTGAGAGAGTAGAAGGAATGACAAATGTTCTCCTCGCTCTCTCCTGTCTCTCTTTTCCAGACTGTACAGCTGGGAGCGGGGGTTAAGCATGGAGATGATCTAATGTCTCAGCAGCATGAGGACCAGGTGAAAACGAATGGTTACCAGCCTGCCTTACCACATCAGCCAGGTTTCTTGCCTATTCTTGGCACCACAGATGGCCTCCATGCCCATCCGGGAGAAAGCCTCAGCTGAGGATTCTTAGGGCTGAGGGCTCCGAGGGTGCACAGGATTGAGCTGTGTGTGTGTGTGTGTGTGTGTGTGTGTGTGTGTGTGTGTGTGAAGAATTACATGCTCACATGCTGCTCTGCCCCACACCCATTACTGCACGTGTCAGGCTGGGTTAGAGCACTTTGCTTTGTGTCTCTGTTATTAGACTAGGAGCCTCCTGTCTCAGACTGGACCTTCTCTGCCTCAGCTCTGTTTCCCTGAGCTCAGCCAGTGCATGAGAAAAAGGAAAGAGATACAGGAAAAGGGAATGTGTTCACTCCAGAGTCATTGTTCCGACTGTCTGTGGTCTGTGCATTTTGCTATCTGCATGTTAAACTGCAATGAAAACTTTAAAGTCAGACCTCATGATATAGGCTTTACTGAGAAGCAAAGGCAGGAGAATGGAAAGTTCCAAGTCTACCTTGAATTACAGAGTAAGTACAAGACCAACCTAATCAACCTAGATGCACATTAAATCAAAATAAGGACTGGGGTGATGGCTGTGTGGGTGGGGAGTGAAGTGTTTGATCTACTAGCACGAGGATTTGAGTTTGAATGCCCACTACCCATGCAAATGTTGAGCCTCCTAGCATGTGATTGTAATCCCAGTGCTAGGGAACTCATTTTGATAACCAGCCAATTCAGCTACTTTTCAAGCTTCAGGTTCAATGAGGGACCTTGTCTCAAAAAGTAAGGTGGAGAGCAAAAGAGGAAGACACTGACTTTGCTCCTCTGGGTTCTGTACATGCACGCACAAAGGTGTGCTCCTCTGCCACTTTCACATACATGTGCATATAAAATAGTAGTAGCAGATAACAATAATAATAACAATAGACTTGGAAATATAGTTCAGCAACAGAACAATTGCCTGGTGCGCATGAAGCCCCAGGCTCAACTCCCAGTACTTAAAACCAAAAGTTTAGTTAAAAATGAAAGAAAATACTAATTAAAAAGTGAGGAAGAATAAACATTCCCCCCCCCCCATAATACACAAAACACAGAAAATAACAAATTTTCTGATGAGACTGCACAAACCAGTGGGATGATGACATATTTTCAGTTTGGTGCTAATCTGGGCTACATGGTGAGACTTTGTCTCAAAAACAAGAGAAAAGGTATTTGGTCTTTATATCTTTTATAAACTGAACATTTTGAATTTTAAGAACATCCTAGATGGTCTGTGGAGGCACACACCTTTAATCCCAGCACTTGGGAGGTAGAGGCAGTCGAATCTCAGTGAGTTCAAGGCCAGCCTGAAAAAGAAGCATCCTGTGCCAAGTCCCTGTCCTAAGCATAGTGCAGCATAGTGCGCATGAGAATCAGAGGGCCGGGTATTGATTTTCTCCAGTTGGTTGGAGCCCGAGAAAGGGAGGTGAGGCAGGCTACGGTTTAGCTTGACTCTCCAACTGGGTGTGGATTAGCTGTGGTGACAAGGCAGGAAAGAACATTCCAGTTGGCTCAAGCAGGACCGAAAGGAAAGCGCATTATAGAGATGCAAGTGCTCAGGAGAGCAGCCTGACGGAAACCGAGAGTCGGGCAAACACCAGATCCCCTGTGGTCCTACACACATAGTTGAGTTCCCAGTCTGTCTTGCAGGTAATGTGGCCCCCAGGTTGCAGTGGGGGAAGGACTAGATCAGATGACCACTGTAGGGAGGCGCAGGTGGGGTGGGTGAGACTCCAAGCATGTTGCTGAAATAGGAGCGGTTCTGCTTTTAGCCTCCCCCAATCAACCCAGACCACACATGGAAATGAGACTGCTTTGGCACGGTTTGCTTGGCACCACTCAACTTCTAGAGAAATGTATCTGTAAGAACCGATCATGTCGTGGCAAGAAACCAACGAGGAAGCAGGCAAGTGTGGCTCTGAGGAGTTGGTAAACAAACTTCTCTGGGTAACCTCCAACCATGATTTCCATTGCTGTCCCATGGCTTCTGGGACTTGGTGGCAGAGCTGGTCCAGCAGCCAGGCCTGGCCAAAGAAGGACCCGTGGCTCAGCTGCTCTTGTTCCCTGCTCCATGAAGGCTGTCACATGCTTTCGGCACCCATGTGTAGCCCAAACACACTGTTCACTTCTCAAGTTGGTTTCAGACTTTGCTCTTTTTATTCCTGTTTTTCGTTTAGGACTTTTTTTTTTTTTTTTTTTTTTTTTTTTTTTTTTTTTTTTTTTTTTTTTTTTTTTGGCTAGTTCAAGTTCGAAAGGCAATTTCAACATGGAGACTGAAGGCAGCAAACACAGCCTGCAAAAGAGCAGAGGGTGTGTGCTTGCTTGCGTTGGTTTTGGGAAGGCAAATCCATACGTTGAATCTATCAGCCAAGTTCTTGGTTTATGGCACCTGATGTACCCTTCTAGTCCCCTAGGTTTTTGTCTGGCTTTAATTCATAACCCTGGCCTTACTTCCAAAGCATCAGTTCTGTGTACCTAATGTGTGGACTTTCAATATTCTTATGTGGTGCGGGAGAATTGTCTATATTCTGTCAATCATGTTTTAAATAAACACTGATTGGCCAGGCAGGAAGTATAGGTGGGTCAACCAGACAGGAAGTAGAGGCAGGTGATGAGAACAGGAGAATTCTAGGAAGGAGGAAGCCCATTTCTCTTGTTCCTGCCTAGACCACTGAGAAGCAAGATGTAACCTGCCGGCTGAGAAAGGTACTGAGCCATGTGGCTAACATAGATAAGAATAATGGGTTAATATAAGCTACAAGAGCTAATAAGAAGCCTGAGCTAATGGGCCAATCAGTTTTATAACTTAATGAGATCTCTGTGTGATTTTCTTTGGGGCTTGCTGGCTGTGGGGTATTGGGCAGGACAGAAACCCCAATGAACAAGCAGGCCCCGTTCATGTTACAAAGCCGGCCCTTCATGTTAGACTTCTGTGCCTTTATTCACTGATATGCAAATACAGCATGTAGCATTGCTTTCAGTAATTTGCAAAACTTGTGGACACATTCTCATGCTCTTCATATGTTTTTGTTTTTGTTTTTTTTACACAAATAAAAACAAGCCACTCCCTTTGACTGGTGTGATATTTTTCATATTGTCTGTTGCCTTCCCTGTGGGTACCCTGGTTTGCTCCCAGGTCTTTGTTATTGTAACAGTGATGTAATGAGCATTTTTGTACTTGGCTGGACACAAGCTGCACAATCAAACGAGTCTGGGATGAAGTTGGGCTTCCACTGTGAGTTCACTGTATAGCATTAAGCCTCTGATGATCCAATATCCATTAGGAGAGGAGGAGGCAGAGGATGAGAAGGGAAGAGGAGAAGGAGTGGAAGAACAGATGGAAAGGAGGAGGAAGTGATACCCGTGGCAAAGACTTATAATGCCATCTCTTAGGAGGAGACAACAGGAGGATGAAGTTGAGGTCATTTCTGGCTACATGGTAAATTCAAGGCTAGCCCAGGCTTCATGAGGCCCTCTCTCAAAAAATGGGTGTGGCAGAGAAGGTGGCATTTCTCTTGTCACTGCTAAGCACCGTTTCTTGAAAGAAGCTCTAATCTGCCTTTATCTCTACTGTATCTTCAACCCAGAACCAAAATGATTATCATAAAGGTCATCTGAAATATTGTGTAGGAAAGAGCCTTGGAAATGCTCTGTGTGCATATGGAAATATGAGGGCTCTTATTTATTGTTATTTAAATCAAGTTAACAATGTATAATAGCAATAAAATTAACTATATGTAAATGGCGATAACACCAGGGCTTGCATTTTTGTCTGTATCTATCTCCAGGTCTTCTCCTTTCAGGGCCTGCTTTGGCATCAGGAAACACTTTCTGAAAATTAACAGAGACGGTCTGGTTTGAGGTTGGGAAATACGGGACCTGCCTGCCAGGCTGAGGTGGGGCAGCTTAATTGTTCCTTTTGAGTCAAGTGTCCAGGGGTCATTCACCATCCTCAAACCTTCTCTGGGCTACCTTAGCCTATAAAACCGGGTACTGCTGTGCACCCAGCTCCCTTAGGTGTTGTGAAGATTAATTATGGCTTGTAAAGGGCTTTGAAGATGAAAAGCCCTCGTTATGAAAATGAATGGCTTCAGACACAAGCTTTCTTCAAGCCTTCAGTGCCTGGTGTCTTCTATCTGCTGTTCTGGACATCCAAGGACCCTAGGTGAGCTCAGAGGTGAGGATGGCTTCACAGGCTCCTGTGACTCTTTGCTGTCAGTTTTAAAAGTTAGGCTTTCCTAACTAGATGAGTTAAGTTGGTTCAAAATACATTAAACAGATTCAGAAATGACGTGGTGAAATGAATATCTGGTATTGAGTTTTTGCTGTCAAATTTAATTATTCAAATTGGTTTTAAAACTTGGACTATTCCCTTCCCTGTGACCTCCCAAATATAAAAGTATTTAAAGTGGAGAACTATGAACCAAATGGGAATCGGTGGAAACTGTGCTAGTTCAGCCTTTCACCAGCCTGTCAACTGAGGGAATGAGAACTCACTAGGGTATCACCTCTCTTTGGCAGGCGAGGAATCTAAGCCGAGAGGGTTGACATGGTCATACTTAACCAGAGGGAAGGCGATGTGCCAGGGTGTAAACCTGGGTTTGGGGCTGGTAAGATAGCTCAGTGCGTAAATTCACTTGGGCATAAGCCTGATGACTTGAATTCCATCTCCAGAAGCTGTGTACGGATTGAGGATGACTTGAATTCCATCTCCAGAAGCTGTGTACGGATTGAGGCCGAATCAACACTGCAAACTTACCTCTGACCTCTACATGCATGCTGTGGCAAGAGTGCCCCTTCTCAAACAAAAAAAACCAAAACAAAACAAAACAAAGCCCTAAACCCTGGATCTGCCTGACTCTATTACAGCTACCCACATATGGCCTCACCTCTGAGTAGAAGCTGGGTTTCTAGCATTTAATTTATTTATTTATTTTGCTGTTGTTGTTTTCTTCTTTTTAAACACGCTCATGTATGTGAGTACATGTGTGAACAGCACATGGAGGCCTGAAGTTGACATGTGGTTGTCTTCCTCAGTCACTCTCCACTTTATGGACTGAGGAAGAGTCTCTCAATTGAACCTGGAGTGTACCATCCCACTAGTTTAAGCTAGCCAACTTGTCCTACGTCTTCCAGGTGTTGGGATTATAGGCAACTGCTATAACTGCTTGATTTTTACATGCGGGGTAGTCCTCACGCTTGAGTGACAAGCACTTTACCCACTGAACCATTTCCCCAGCCTGAAGATTAATTTATTTTTTATTTGAGACAGGGTCTGCTTTCAACCAGACTGACCTTGAACTTGATATCTAGCCTAAGATGACCATGGACTCCCATTTTCATGTCAAAGAGCTGGAATTACAGGTGAGTGTCACTATAGCATTTATGGGGTATACTGGGACAAAACCCATAACTGTATATATGAGACAGGTACTCTACCAATTGAGCTACTGCTCCAACCTGCTTTTATTTTATTTTATTTAGTTTTTGAGATAGGGTCTCTCTTTGTATCCATGGCTCTCCTGAAACTCACTATGTGGACCAGAATGTCCTTGAACTTACAGAGATCTGCTTGCCTTTTCCTCCCAAGTACTGGGGTTCAAGGTGTGTGCTATAACATCTGGCCCCCATTTTTATTTTTTTATTTTGGTGCTGGGACTCAAGGACTTGCACTAATCACATGATGGAACACTGAGCTATTGCCCCAGTCTGGGAGCTTGTTTTCTAGAAATAGAACCTAGAGCAAATTCCAATTTGAACATACAGAGAAAGCCAGTGTCCTGCAGGGCTGTTTGTTTCTATGCTCTGCATTATATAGCCACTGCACACGCTGTCTTCTCACTACTGAGCCAATGTTAATGCTTGCTTGTCCATGTGAGGACTGCTAGCTAGAAGAAGCATGCCTTCTAATACTACAGGGAGGGACCAAAACACCTCGGTGGCTTCAAGATCTCCAGACCCTTGGGGACCTTCTACAGATGAGGGGATTGGGGCTAAACTCAGCAGTCTCACCCTCACTCCCATCAAAGTTAACCTGGCTAGACCCTTCTTCCTTTTTCCATACTCTTCCTATCCTTTCAGCAAAGCATTTCTAGAGTTCCCACTATGCCTGGAATGCAGATTAACCGCAATGGCCCTGTTTGACATCTACTGCCCACCAGGAACTGCACTTGCCAGGCATCACCTCATTTAAACCTCACAGTGGTATGTTGAGGCAAACATTGATACCCTCACCATGGATCTTCAGGGTAAAAGCAAGTGCCCAAACAGAGTGGAACCCAGAGTCTTTGAATGCCACTACACGCTCTTTCTTATGATGCTGCTTTCTTGACAGCACATACAACAGCATATTCATTCCTATTATCTCCAGTCCCAAGTCCAGTATACAGAACATGCCCAGTAAATGTATGCTGGGCATACATACTAGTAAATACTAGAAACTCAATAATCTGTGTCCACAATGCTACAGTATTGGCAAAAGGCTTTTAACTTATTCCTGTCTTTTGGGTTAGACATGGGAAGTTGCTTTTACCATCCCACTTCAAATAAAATTTATAACAATAAATAGCATTATTTGGGGCTACAGAAAGAATAAGATGTAGAAATCAGATAAGACTCTAAAGTAAACTCAAAGAGAAGACACAACACTCAGTAGAGCTGCAGGGCAGAGAAGTGTCTGTCTGGTTGGAAAAAATCAGATCTTACGAAGTGCTAGAGCTTAAGCTAAGATCATGTGCCCAGGACTTGTTTCCTGAAAACATCCACATCACTTACACGGTTAGTGTGAGGTTTCTGATATTAAGATTATGAAAAAGCAAAGCAAGATGTGAGAGAACAAAGCAAGCCGGTCTTGTCACCACTTCCCTCCAGCACGGCGCCCTTCCCAGAAATCTCTCAAAGTTGCCAACCTGACTCCATGTTAACTGGAGCAGCTTGTGGCTCAAAGCCATGCTGTGAATAAGCAGACTGGGTTCAAGTTCAGACTCAGTTGCTTCCAGTGTGTGACTTTAGGTAAATGTACTTGATCTCATGAAATGGAAATAAGGCACAGTCTTGTTAGGATGACAGATATATTACTTTTTAAGCTTCCTTTTAGAATTGTAGAAGGCAAAAATTTTAATTGCTCTTAAGTTCAACTGCTGTGTAGGTCAGAGCAAGCAAGTTTTGCTGCAATACAAGCAACCTATAACTTCAGCTATTTACACAAGAGTTTACTTTATTCCTATGTCGTGCTCATGTGATCACAAGCAGATTCTGCCTGAGGGAGCAGAGTCATCTCATTTGTGGTCATTGTGTCCAATGGGCTGGAGGAGATATGACCCATGCCACTTTGACGTTTTTATTTACCTATTCTTTGAGAATTCCATACACGTATCCAGTGTACTTTGGTCATATCCACCCACACCACTGTCTTCACACCAATTTCTTTTAGAACCTACACCCCCCCCATACTCCCCTTGCAACCTCATATCTTCTTTTTGTCTCCTGAGACTGGCTAGTAGTGTTTGTATTCATTACATATCTATGACAAAGACATGTCATAAAACCTCTCCAAGTACTAAGAAACCAGGAGGTGCAGCCCAACTGTGTTCCTAGAAGAATATTCAGAAATACTTGTTAAGTGGTATTTGTCATTAAGAACTTAGCATATTCCAGGCATTGAGGGTTTTTCAGATATATCCCTTAATGCCCTCAGAATTTCCTAAAGCAAAGATTGTATGTGTTCATGTTCATGACAGGTTAGCATGCTGTGCATGTATGTGTGGCTAGATGTTAACCTTAGATGTCCTTCAGGTGCTAAACATCTTGCTATATAGACTGAGCTGGCCTCCCCAGCCCCGGGATTACAAATGTATACTGCTTAGATCAACTTTTTAAAACATTGCTTTTCATATTTGCATAGCAAGCACTTTCCCCACCCAGCCTATGAAGCGGGGACTTGTATCTTCAGTTTACACTCAAACAGCCTGACACTGATAGATGCAATGTGACTTGTCTGGGGGATGAGAAAACAGTGGTCTCAGAGTTACCTGGGAAGTCATCAAATACAGTGAAAGACAACATCGCTGCAAGGATTAGCATTGACTGAGGTTTTCTTATGTGTTTTCCCTTTACTGGCCCAGTTATACATGAGGGCTCCCTTCCAAATAAGTAATAAAAGACAAAGGCTTCTCAGGGTTCAGTGACTTCCGAGGGTTCATAGCAGAAGTAGCATTTGAGCTCAAGAATTTCCAGGTCTAAATTCTCTGTTTAGTACCCTTCTTTCCTTTCTTGCTATCTATCATCCCTTGTTAGGGTCAGAATGATGGTCTCAACTACTGTTGAGGAAATGGAGACTCAAGTCACACAGAGTTAGAATTCAACCCCAGATCTGTCTGGCTCAAAGCTCAAGACTTTTATCATTTGTGAGGAAATGATCAGCATGGAATCCGATGTTCGAAGGAAGAGTAATACAGAGAGTAAGAGGCTCATGGGACAGACCCCGACACACAGAGAACTGGCTTTGCAGCTTTAGAGTCCTAACTCAGCATGATCAGCTACTACCTCAGCCAAGCCCAGGTAATCTGCTCTGAGAGAAGAGCATATCCGGGGAAGCATGTGGGGGAAGCAAGCTAAGCTTGAGCTTACACATTGGCAGAAAGGCTTCTCGGAGAGTCAGACCAAGCAGCAAAGCCAGACACAGCATCCTGGGCCAGGTTGATGCATGGGGCATCATGACAGGACCAGAATCCACTTACTAGGGCCTTCCAACAGCTCCCTCTGCTCTGACACACAGCAGGGTCATTGTAACCAAACCAGCCATTGAAGTGTTGACCCTATCAATACTCAGCATGCCTTATTCAACGTGCCTGTCATTTTACTGTCTAAGCATCAGAGAGAGAGAGAGAGAGAAACAAGAACTAGGTGAGGATTTGGCAGGGTAGTACATTCCTATAATCATAGCATTTGAGAGGCAGGGGCTGGAGGGCTGTCTCAATCAAGGCCAGCTGGGGCTGCATAGCAAGACTGTAATAACAAAACCAAATAGATTCTTTAGCCAACTTTCCTGGAGAAGTGTTTCTCATCAAAGAAACCTCTCACTACAACAAATGGAGCTGACCACAGAAGACCACAACTGGACACACAATGGACCAGAGAACCCAGCCCCAAAAGATACACCTACATCCTAGCTCCTGCATCTATGACTCAGAAAATGTTGAGGAAGAGTGGGGCAAAAAGATTATAAGAGCCAGAACACCAGGAAGCCAAGTGTGGAACAGTCTCTACTAGGAATGGCTTCATGAAGAAGACTGAGCAATGGCAGCATCAATGGAAATGCCAATGTGGAAGGGGGAAATTTGTGGGGTTCACCCCTATGCAAAGAACTACAGGCAACCAATGACAACTAGGAAAAGGCGAAAGTCTCTGTAATGGTAAAAGTAAAATGCTGCAAGATCCCAGGTGGCTGCAGCGGGCAGCGGGCCATGAGACCATGCTGCAGGTCCTCGAGTGGGGGCAGGCAGCGGGCAGGAGGTCCCCAGAGCAGCCAGTCCCAGGCAGGATGGCGCAGTTCCCTGAGTGGCTGCAATGGGCCATGAGTCCCGGGCAGGGAGCCGTGTCTTACAAGGGCAGCCAGTCTCGTGAGACAGACAGATGGGCATGCCACGAGACCACATGGCAAGCCTCCGAAGGCGGCTGGTCCTGGGCTGGGAGCCATGTGGCAGGTGAGAGACAGATATATGGATAGGCACCACCATGCAGAGTGATGTTGGATATTTATTTAATGGGTTATGGAAAGGAAGAGAGAGAAGGGGTAAGGGAAGAAGGAGGAAAAGCAGAGAGAAACACACAGAGAGGGACAGAGAGGGGGGAGAAGGGGAGAAGTGAGAGAATGGAAGGAGGCAGAAGCTGCCTCTTTGGGGGAGAGATGGAAAAGGAAGGGACTCAGGGTGCAAGCAGAATGAAAAAATCTGCCTGCCTTAGCAAACAGGGGAGGGAGTGGGAGGAGCTTGTCTCTTAAAGGGACAGGACAGATCATTATAGTCTCTTCCAGGGATGAGCCTCTTTATTGATTATCTAATGCAGAGTGGCTAGCCCCAAAACCATATGCATACAATTCATAAAAGTGGATTCAATGGCTTGTATTTATATATTCATATGCACGCACACACACACACAGACAGATGCATATATGTGTGTGCGTATAACAATAACAATTAAAGAAAAAGAGAATATCTACTTGAGAGTGGAGAAAGGAGACTTGGAAGGAATGTATGAGGGAGGAGCTATAGGGAGGGAAGAGAGGGAGGAAAGGGATGCAATTTTATTTCAATTAAAATACATTTAAAATTTAAATTAGTTAAAAAGTAAAGCAAAACAAACTCCCAACAGTGCTCCTGTAATTCCAGCTTTCAGGAGGCAGAGGCAGGTGGACCTCTGTGAGTTCAAGGCCAGCCTGGTCTACAGAGTTCAGGACAAGCTCCAAAGTTACAGAAAAACCCTGCCTCGAAAAACCAAAACAACAACAACAACAACAACAAGCAAGGCTAGAGGAATAGCTTCACGGGCAAAGCACTTGTCCTGCAAGCATGAAGGTCTGAGTTTCATGCCCAGAATCCAAAACAAAACAGTGAGACTGGGGGAATGGAGCCCAGTGACACTGGGGGGGGGGGGGGAGGCAAACCTGATGACTTGGGAGTTTATCCCAGGGACTGTGGAAGGTGCTACAAGAGAAGTGACTCCCATAGTTGTCCTCTGTCACGCCCCACATGTGATCCATCCCCTATAAATAAAATTTAAAAATTTCTGAGTATAGCCAGGCGGTGGTGGCACACGCCTTTAATCCCAGCACTCGGGAGGCAGAGGCAGGCAGATCTCTGTGAGTTCGAGGCCAGCCTGGTCTACAAAAGCTAGTTCCAGGCCAGGAACGGAGAAACCCTGTCTCAAAAATCAAAAAAAAAAACTTTAAAAAATTTTTGAGCATGTGTTTGGAATCTCAGTGCTGGGGAGACAGAGACAGATGGATACGGGGTTAACTGGCCAGCTAGCCTAGCCTATTTGACAAAGTCTAGTCTGGTGAGAGACCCTGCCTGAAAAACAAGGTGGGGCCAATAAGATGACTTAGCAGGAAAAAAAAAAAAACCCAACACCTTCAGAGAAGCCAACTGAACTAAGTTCAATGCCCAGTAAGAAAGGAAAGATTGAATTCTGCAAACTTGTCCTCTGATCATTCACACACACACACACACACACACACACACACACACACCTTGGCATATGTGTGGGGGACACACATGCATGAGCACAAACTAAGTAAAAATGTGTAATAAACAAAGAGGATGGTTCCTGAGGAATGACATTGGAGGTTTCCGTACAGCCATACCCACAAAGTGCACCCCCTACACTATACCCAAAGAAAAACTAGAGGTGGTTAGGAAAAGAGGTAATCTGGGTGATTCAGTCAGTGTACAATTGAGAGAGTGTCCCTGATGCTGCCTGTCTCCCAGACCTTTGGGGCTGCCTACAGGGCAGGAGCTAGTGACCACCTGTCAAGTATATGAACAAGAGAAGTCCCTTGTTTAAAAAATTTGCTTGTGTTCCACTGAGAATCATGCCATTTAGATCAGTCCAACATGCAGGACTCTGCAAGAAATGAGCCACCACACTGTTCTCCACAGAGAGGTTGCAACCCATCAACACAGAAGCCATCTTGGCACAGTGGCTATTGGCCCCGAACCTGGGGTAGGGGCTTAGGTTTGAGTGGCGACCTGTCACCTGCCAATCATTTGGTTCTGGACAACTCACTAAGCTCATTCATAATATGGGAATGAAGAGAAGGGATGGTGACATTATCTGTTTCAGAGAGATGAAGATGAATGAAGTCAAGTTTCAGGGAATTAGAACAAGAATCAAGTGAGGCAACCAGTTGGGAGGTAGAGACTCACAGGCAGATCTCTGTGAGTCTGAGGCCAGCCTGGTCTACAAAGTGAGTTCCAGGACAGCCACGACTACATGGAGAAATCCTGTCTTGAAAAACAAGCAAAAACCCAAAAACAAACAAAAAAAAAAATAATTAAGTGAGTCAAATACATAAACTAGAGAAAAAGAGAGAGGGAGAATGTATGACAATCCATTTATCTGGAATTTAGCTCAATTTTATAGCTGAGTCTAACTCATAGCAAGCATTCACAGGATTAGCTAATATTCCCCTCTGCCTCCCTTCTCTTCCAGCACCAATGCTGACTTAAATACCCCTATAAATAACGCAAGGCATATGCACATAAACACCCCCAACAAACAATTGCCCCAAGAGGGAAAAGCTGAAGAGACTTCCTTTAGCAGAGTAGAGGTCATGCTTCCTCCAGAAGAGCCACAGCATCTTCTCTCTTAGATCTCTGTTGTTGGGCTGCCTCCTGCAGGAAGGCTTTTCTTCCTTGCACAGTACCTTCCAGGTCTATGTTTGTATAGCCTGGTGCTGTCCTGGGCTTTCTACATGCCTTACCTCACATCAGCTTCCCCATCAGCATGGAAGCTTGGTTCTCAAACAGGGACCATCTACTGGAACCTTCCTAGAGATGTGTGTCACCATCCCAGACCTGTAGAAACAAATTGTGTGGCCTGAATTTCACCAAGACCTCCAGGTCATTTCAATGGCATCTCTAGTTTGTCAGTTACTACTATATGTGGAAGCCACTTTTATTTTTCTTTTTTTTTAATTTATTTATTTTTATTTATTTTTTTTGAAGCCACTTTTCTTTAGAGAAATTGAGGCTCAGAGAAAGAACATGATTTCCAAGATGCTAAGATCCTGTGTCATCGGGGTATTACACATGGCTAAGTATTCATTCTTCTGACTAGACAATGAATCCTCAGCAGTGTACAAAACTGATGCGTTTTTATTTTACTTTCTATTTTTTAAGTTAATTACTTTTAAAAATTGTGTGTATGTGTGTGTCTTCATGTAGGTATGTGTTTAAGTGTGTATGTGCTTACACATGTATGCATTCCCATGGAAGTCAACCTTAGGCATCATTCCTCAAGAGGCATCTACCTTCTTTTGTCATCACATTTGTTTATTTATTTATTATTTATTATTTGTGTGTGTGTGTGTGTGTGTGTGTATTTGGAAGGGCATGTGTGCCACAGCATACCTGTGAAGGCCAGAGGACATATTTCAGGAGCAGATTGAACTCATCAGTCTTGGCAGCAACAACTGAGACATCTTGCTGGTCCCCATCCACCTTATCTTTTGAGGCAGGGTCTCTCACTGGCCTGGAGCCCACTAAGCAGGTCAGACTGACTGTCCAGTGATCTCTGTCACTCCAGCTCTAGAATTAGAAGTGCGTATTTCCAAGCCTGGCTTTTAAATACGGATTCTGAGGTCTGAACTTAGGTTCTGTTTTTAACTGCTTCCCTAGCTCTCCTTTCTATCTTTTAGGTTGAACCTCATGTACAAAAGCTCTGTGACCTCTGCTGATTGGGCAAAAAAATAATCACAAACATTAATTAAGATTCGGCCCAGGTGATTATTGGTTCAGATGAGAAAAAAGTCCTAAGTGGGTATTGGGTCTGGGAACCAGGAAATGGTTAACAATTTGAAAAATTAAAAGAAAACATCATCTACTGGTTGTGAGACTTCCCAATAATGAGAAGTCAACACAATTAGACAAGGCACTAAATTTTTGTGCAGACTGCCAGCTGTCATTCTTCTTGACTAGCTCAGATCAAAGGAATGCATTTTATCTCCTAAGTTATTAGACATGACAGGGCCATTAAGTGGAGATATTGTCATAAGAAATATGTTGTTTGCTTTGAAAATAAACATCTCACCTTTGCCTCTCTTTCTCTGTGAAAAACTGAAAGAAATCAAGCTATTTAACTTGGGATTTTACAACATGCTTAAGCCCTAACAGCTTTTCCAGGATTTCAGCCACTCCCTTTCCTCCAGTCCCAAGACAACTACGTAAATTGGAACTCTGGGACCAGGGCTGTGGAAGCTGTGGTGTTGTCCAACTTGCCTTCCCCAGTCAACACCAAACAGAATGCTGTTCCCACGCTTGTTTTGGGCCTCTGTTGTGGAACACTGTCAACCAGGTATAGCATGACTGTACACACACACACACACACACACACACCCCATCATAGAAGTCAGAGAACAACTTGTGGGAGTCAGTTCTCTCCTTCTACTTTTCTGGGTCCCAGGGACTGAACGCAGGGCCTCAAGCTTGCAGAACAAGCACTTTACTTAAATATTGGGTCATCTTTCTGGCCCCATAAGGTGGGTATTCTGGTCTTGTTTTACAAAGGTAGACTCAGTTCAGAGAAAGCATTCCAGGCAGCCTTAGAACTCTCCCTCTCCTAGGCCCTTCCTCATTTCATCTGCTTCCATCACACCATGTTAACTAGGGCACTCCAACCTCACATTTGCTCCTGAAACTTTATGCCTGCTCTTCCTGCTGCCTGGAGTGTTCGCCCATCAGCTACTTCATCATTTCTTCCTTCTACTTGTTAAATGCAACCTCCTCAGAAACCCTCCCCTTAGCACTTGACCTAAGGTACTACTTCCCTGACTGTCTTGTCTAGTTACCTGTATCACTGGCTGAAATCATTCTGTCTTATTTTGACTGACGTTTATTTACTTACCTGTTGTTAGGAGCTGCTAGTGTATTCTGGGCAGCTCAGCCCCAAAATAATCACACAGAAACTATATTATTTAAAACACTGCTTGGCCCATTAGCTCTAGCTTCTTATTGGCTAATTCTTACATCTTAATTTAACCGTTAATCTGTGCATCCTACCAACCAAATTTCAGCATGTCTGTCTCCAGTAGCAGCTCCATGGCTTCTTGCTGACTCCACCTTTCTTTCTCCCAGCATTCTGTTTAGTTTTCCCCACCCACCTCTATTCCCTGTACAGGCCCAAGACAGTTCTTTATTAACCGATGGTATTCACAGCATACAGAAGGGAATCCCACATCACTTACTGATGCTAAATAATGGTGAATTAGATTTAAAACTGGAATAAAATTTATCTAACCCAGGTTGAACCATTTTAAGTATACCATTTAGTGAAATTTACTACCTTGGCCCTGTTGTATAACCATCACTTTTTAGTTTCTTGTGCCTATGAAAAATTTATCCCCTCTATTCTTGCCCCCCACCCATTCTCTCCTCCCCTAAGCACTAATATTCTTTCTCTCTCTCTGGATTTCCCACAATCTGAACATTTTATGCAAATGTAATAATATAGTCAATACATGGCCCTTTGTGTCTGGTTTATTCACATAGCATAATATATATGAGATTCTTCTACAATATAGCACTTATCTGTACTTAATTCTTTTTTTAGCATGTTAATATTCCATATATATATATGTTCATCAGTTGATGGGCATGTTTTCATCTTTTGGATACTATAGATGATGCGGTAAGTACATTTATGTATAAGTGATTGTTTAAATTCTTGTTTTCAATTATTTGGAGGACACATATATGTGTAACAAATTACTTGGTCATATAGTAACTCTATACTTACACATAGAAGCTTTTAAATAAATATATAGATAATGAATGAACAACTGAAGAAAAGACAGCATGGATAACATATGCAGGTGGAGGCTGGGAATGTGGCTCAGTGGCAGAGTACATGCTTAGCATGAACGAGGTCCTGGGCATGATTCCCAGTACTAAACAGAGGAATGCAAATGTTAAAATGTAGTTCTCTATAATTCCCAGGCCTCTGCTATTCTGTCATATCAACTTCCTGAAAGGGCAGGGTTTGGCTATCTCTTGATATCCTGAGGTCTGGTCTTTTTTAGGACAATGCCATGCCATGTGTGGAATGCATGTGATCAATGAAATTGAGACATACACTAAGTTAAATCACTATCTTTGCATTTCTTTACATTTTGAGACAGGGTCTCCTGTAACCCAGGCTGACCTTGAATTCTTTATATAGCCAATGATGACTTTGAACTTCTTATCTGTTTACTGAGGTTTCTGTCCTGCCCAGTTCCCGCAGTTGTTAAGTCCCCAAAAAAATCACACAGGTCTACATTAATTCTAAACTGGTTGGCCTATTAGCTCAGGCTTCTTATTACTCTTATAACTTATATTAGCCCATAATTCTTGTCTGTATGAGCCACATGGCTTGGTACCTTTTTCGGCAAGGCAGTCACATCTTGCTTCCTCTGAGGCTGGGTCATGACTGGAGACTAAGCTTCCCTCTTCCCAGAATTCTCTTGTTCTCATTGTCCCACCTCTATTTCCTGCTTGGTCACCCTGACTATACTTCCTGCCTGGCTACTTGCCAATCAGCATTTTATTTAAAATAATACAAGCGACAGGATAAGTGACGTCCCACAGCCCTGATCTTCCTTTGTCAACAAACTGCTGGGATTACAGGTACACATCTACCTCCCATGACTCTATCATCTGAGCCACATCCCCTTCACTCCTTTGTGATCATAGATTGTTAATGTCAGGCAGATTCTATGAGAGGAAATGATTACATCAAGATCATGACCTTGAGAAAGGCAGTCCAACATCCATACCATATTGCTGTCTGAAGACTACCGAATGCACAGCAGCAGTTTTGAGATCTTTGGGCTTGGTTTATCTTGTTCTAAGCTGCAGCCATTGCCTCCTGTTTGTGGAGTGTTTCTTGCCTTGTCTCAAGCTAGGAAGTTAGGTGTGTTTTTTTTTCCCCCTTATTTTCCTAGTTAGCTTTAATTGTCAACTTGACATAACCCAGAGTCACCTGAGAGGGAAACTATGACTATGGAATTGTCTAAATCAGACCTGTGGGTGTGTCTGTGGGGAATTGTAATGATTATTAATTGTTGGACAGGACCATCTTTAGGCAGGTGGCCCTGTGCTGAATGAGAAAGGAAACAAATTACAAGCCTGCTAGGAAGCCAGAAAGTATTGTTCTTATACTTTTTTGTTCCCCTATACTTTTTGCTTCAAGTTCCTGCCCTGACTTTCCTTCAGTGATGAACTATGACCTGAAAGTGTAAGCCAATTAAATCATTTCCTCCCCTAAGATGCTTTTGCCCAGTGTTATGATAGCAACACAAAGGGCTAAAATAAACTTCAAATCCAAGGTCTTGAACACATTAAACATGCACTCTGGCTACAGTCATGGCCTTAGGCCTATTGTTTTTCCTGCTTTGTTTTCCCTGTCTGTGGACTCATTTCCCACTTGCAAGTTTCAGTCCAGCATTCTTGGTGGTAAGGATCTTCTTTCTTTTGAGTCCTATTTAAGCCTGAAATATACCCCAGCCAACCTGCACCCCTGCACTTACAGGAAATGTAGACTCCTGGAAATGAGGCTAAATTAGTTCTTCTGAAGTAAATGCCCAGTGGGAAAATGAGTTCCTATGTCTGTGCAGCCTGAGGCCTGCCTTCCTAGGGAGACATGTCAGAATGTGTCATACTTGGCAGTAAATGAAGACTAGGTGGTTTATTACTGCCATTAGTGATCATTTGTATGGGACTGGAGGTATACACAGCACCCCACAGTGCCTAGAGGAATCTGGAACAGAGGGCAATGTTTCAGTCCTAAAGGGTCATCTTACCCTGGTTGGTGGATGGAAGTGGGTACCTATGGGAACCATATGGATTCTTACAAGCTGACATAGTCATACTGGCGAGAGAGAATAATTTGAGAGAAGGAAGCAAAGAATGAGTTCCTAAGTGCCTCTATGTGTCTAGCATTACCCAGACTGACTCTCACTCAATCTGCAAAGTAATCCTAGCACCAAGGGACTTTTATATTCACCTCCAACTGTAGGGATCACAGTCTGTGCTGGGTGTACTCTCCCACATGCCCTGAGTTTTTCAAGTTGTGTGTGGAAGGGATCAGCCAACTTTGAACACAGTATAGGGGACACATGAATAGTGGAGGCTAGGAAGATGGAGCCAGCGCTATTGTACCTCTTGCTCTGGACTCTTGTCTGACTTGTGAGTGGGAACTGAGCATATGCACTGAAGCAGGCTAGGGTTCAAGATCTCTGACCCACAAGGCTGGATGGGTTTCTTTTCTTTTTCTGAGTCCCATTTTCCATCTATAAATCAGTATTAAAATTACTTACTCCTAGTGGGCCATAAGAAGATGAAATAAGATCATGTTTGCATCATGTCTGGTGAGTCACTGCCAGGAGAGGTGAGGAGGGACAACGCATGGAGCAATATGTTGGGTGTTGCCATCCATAGTCACTCAAAATTTTAGTGTTGAAGAGCTTGCACAAGTGTGAGGATAGGAGGCCAGATCTCCAGAACCCGTGTGAATGCCAGATGGGTGTGCTGGACCACCCATAATTTCAGTACCGGAAAGGTGGAGGCCAGGGAGCCCAGAGCAAACTGGCTTGCCAGAAAAGCTGTATTGAAGAGCTATGAGTTCAGCTCAGGAAAGAAATCCTACCTCAATGAAAAAGGCGGCAAGAAATCGAGGAAGCCTCTCAGTATTAGTCCCAGGTTTGTACACAGAAACATGCACATATAGTACATGCACACCTGCACACATACTTGTGAGCGCACATATCACACACACATACACATGAGAAAAAGTCTTGGCACCTCAGTTTCTGTCTGTAAAGGGATGATGGAGTGCTTTCCTCATGAGGCGAGAGGACTGAATGAGTTAGTACAGACCATCTCAAAATACTGACCTTGCATAGCTCTGCTAGTCATCATTTTATCCTTTTGCCTCTGGGCTGAGTCTGGAAGTCCCAGAGAGTGCACAGTCCTTGTTAGGGGAGTAGGAAAAGTGAATTTTGATTCCCCAGCAGAAAATGAAAGGCTACTTTGGTCCTTGGACCCCCTGCATTTTTGTACTGCCTGAGCAGTACCTTTATCCAAATTAACCAAGAGGCAGCGAGAAAGTGGGAAGTACACTTGAACGCATTGGCACAGGAGACTACTTCCTAAATATAATACCAGCAGCACAGACACTGAGAGAAACAATTAATAAATGGGACCTCCTAAAACTGAGAAGCTTCTGTAAAGAAAAGGACACAGTCAACAAGACAAAACGACAGCCTACAGAATGGAAAAAGATCTTCACTAACCCCACATTAGACAGAGGTCTGATCTCCAAAACATACAAGGAACTCAAGAATTTGGTCACCAAAAGAACACACAATCCAATAAAAAAAAATGGAATACAGACCTAAACAGAGAACTCTCAACAGAGGAATCTAAAATGGCTGAAAGACACTTAAGGAAATGCTCAACATCTTTAGTCATCAGAGAAATGCAAATCAAAACAACTCTGAGATTCCATCTTACACCTGAAAGAATGGCCAAGATCAAAAA
>NW_026068115.1:1139603-1148663 GCF_014885135.2 Alexandromys fortis | reverse complement strand
AGAGAGAGAGAGAGAGAGAGAGAGAGAGAGAGAGAGAGAGAGAGAGAGAGAATATGAATATCTATAAATATCTATCTGCCAGGGAACATAGTTAGCCTTTTCAAAACATAAAGCAAATTCTATGTACTTCTGTGCTTCCATGAAAACTGATCCTGGGCTGAAAAGGAACACAGAGACTTCCTCTGGTATCTTAATGAAACCCTGAACCTGGACATATACCCATGGTGTCCTGCCACTCCAGCTACATGACCTTACCACCTTAAACTTTACTAAGAAATTCCCAAAGCAGAATTAACCCACCACCATGTCCCTGTTTGTGTGTTTGTTTTGAAACTTTGTGTGTATGTAAATGAAGACATGTATGACGTGCCTTGGCATATCTATGGAGACAGGTCAGAAGGACCTTAATAGAGACTGGAGTGTTTCTCGTTGCCACTGGCCTGAAAACTTTGGGGATTCTCCTGCTTGCTTTCCACTCTACTGTAAGAGCCCTGGGTCATAGACACAGCCCTGCTGGACCTGGCTTTGCATGTGCTCTGGGGATCTGACCTCAGGACCTTATTTATGCACAGCAAACACTTTTATCTACTCTCTGGCCCTTTCTTTCTTTCTTTTCTTTTTTTTTTAAGTCTCTATTTCAAAAGGTAGCTAAGGGGTCCCATGTCATATAAATGATTTAATGATTTCTTTCCTTCTTTCGTCTTTCTTCTCTTTTCCTTTCTTTCTTTCTTTTTTTTCTTTTTCTTTTTCTTTTTTTTTGAGACAGGGTTTCTCTGTTTGGCAGCCCTGGCTGTCCTGGAACTCACAGAGATTCACCTTCCTCTCCTAGGTATCTTCTTCTATTGCTCTCTGTCTTATTCCTGTAAGATAGGGTCTCTCACTGAACTTGATCTAGTCATCTCATCCAGGCTGGCCAGCCAGTAAGCTCTCAAGGATCTGCCAGCCTCTGCCTTCTAACGCTGTGGTAAGATGCACATGCAGCCAAGCCTAGTCTTTTTCCTTGGGTATTATGATTTGAACTCGCATCCTCAGGTCCTCATACCAGCATAGCAGTGTTTACTCCCTGAGCCCCTCTTCCCTCCCTATCCTATTCATAAACAGTTACTTCTCCTGGACTGTATATTTCATGAGAGGAGTCTGTATTTTTTCATTCCCAGATCCCTCAGCTCCAATTGTTATGCCATCAGAAAACCCTCAGGAGAAATGGGCAGAAGTGATACATCCTGAGGACAATGGTCCTCAGAATAAATAAATAAATTCATTTTAACTTAGGTGGAACTTAAAAACCTTGCCTTTCTTCCTGCGCAGCTGAGATAAGCAGCAGAGGTTTGGTTTCAGTGTCAACTTCAGAGGAAAGACAAGGGACTAGAGAGATGATCAGCAGTTAGAGCACTTGCTCTTCTTCCAGAGAGCCTGGGTTCAGTTCCCAGCACCCATGCTCACCACAGCCTGTAACTTCAGCCAGGGAGTCTGGCATCTTCCTTTAGATTCTCTGGGCACCTGCCTACACAAAACATACCCCATATGGGCAAAAAAAGATACACACAACTAAAAATAAAATGAATCTTCTAAAAAGACAATTATTTTTCTCACCTATTTCTTTTTGTGGGGGTGCTGGATTCCTGGGGCTTTATTAAGCCCAGGAAAGATATCCCCCAGGAACTGCCAATTGGGCCCTGACCATGTCTCCCTTATACTGTCTGTCTGGAGTTTTATCCTGTCTGCTATGTCTGATCCTAACTCTTTGCCTCCACACTTGAAAAATACCTTTTTCTGTCCTTCATTTTTTAAACATTTTCCTTTTTAACCTTTCTCTATGTGTATGTGTTTCTGTGTGTGAGAGTGAGCATGTTGTAGAGTCAGAGGTAAACCTGTGTGTGTCTGTCTGTCTCTTGCTTGTCACTGCACACCCCAGGACAGCTGGCTTGAGAGCTCCCAGTTACTCTCCTGTCTCAACTTCCCATTTTGCTGTAGGAGCACTGGGATTATAACTCAGTGCTACCATTACCTGGACTCTGGGGTTTGAACTCAGGCCCTCATGCTTACACAGCAAGCGCTTTACCACCGATAGGTACCTCAGCCCCAGTGTACCTTTGTTTTCCAGAGAGCACTGCCTCCACCCAGCCTGGAGCCTTTGACTTCCCAGCCAGCTGTCTTGGGCTACCTTCCTCCCCCAGACCCAAAGAGGGGGCTTGACTTTCTTCCTGAAAGGCTCTGCTAGCTAGGCTAGGTTGGATCCTGTAGCAGTTTCCACCAAACTCCCAAGCTGACTGCAGATATTTGTGCTGTCAACAGAATTGCAGAAAATGCAATTCGTGTTTTTAATGAGCAGCTTGTTTGGGTAAACAAACTAGGTGAGGTGAAAAAAGTGATGCTCTCCAGCAGGAATGCAGGCAAGCATTAGCCAGATGGAGAGTCACACGCGTTTCCTACTCTATAGGCTTCAGGTGGTGGGAAGGGGCATTCCTGTAGTGTGTGAGCTGGGGCTGGGCACACCTCCTGTCTGACCTGGCACTGCTTTTCTAGAAATAAGAGCCCTCTTCTCCCCAGGGATACCCTGATTCTGGCTCTGTGACTCTTTCCCCTGCCCAGCCTTCACTTACCATCAGTCTTCACAGTACTGTGCAAGGTGTGTGTAACAACTGGGGAAACTGAGGCTTAAAGATGATGAAGAGGCTTGCTCAAAATCAGCATGGTGGATTTGAATTAAGATCAGCCTAATTCTTAATACCAAATTACATCGGTATTGTACAGTCTTTAGCCCTTATATCTGCCTTCAAGTCCATGTAATGGAGGTGCCAGTGGCTGCTGTTCATGACCTCCTCTTTCAGACTGTGATTTTGAGTAATGTTTGGACTTCCCCCACATAAGGATTCCTTGCCTAACTGATCAGGATGATATAACTCTCTAGAAATATACATGACAACTCTATGTTGTGTGTGTGTCCGTAGGCAAAGTGCGCATGTAAACTAACACATGCTTATGCTTGGAAAACCAGCAACATAGAGGTATCCTCAATCATCTCCTAATAAGCTGACTATACAGTATACACAGTTAACTGCTATCACCCAGGATAATAACACACATGTACAGCGATGAGGTGACATTGTACAAACACGACTGACTTGGGTACTGTGATGGTTAAGTTTGTTACCTGCAGACAGAGCCAGGAAAAGAGAGGCTCTGTCTCAAGGCCACACAAGTTTCTGGCTCTTAGTCCACATTGTTCAAGGAAAAAGGAAAAATACATCACATTCGTATGTTTTAGTGCCATGAGTTACTTCCTCCTTAGATTCAAGGGTGTCATTAGTCACATAATCAGAAATCGGGTTTCAGCTCCCCAGAGCACTTGTGCTCGTCCCTCTCAAGTGTCAGCGTGCATTTTGCCCAAGAAACAGAACTCAGCTTTTCTGACTGTATTAGAGCAGCACTAGGTGGAGAGGCTTGCTGTGGATGCAGTTATTGAGCCTTTCTGACTTCCTTACTATAAGAAAACTCAGGCTTGATATATCCCAGGGTTTGAACTTTCTGGTCCTGAGCTCTGGCTATTTAACCATTAGGTTATCCAGATTATTCTACCTTTCCTGTTTCTGGGCAATATCACTTTTTTTTTTTGAGATAGAGTTTTGATAGCCTGGGGTGACCTTAAACTCTGTGATTATCCTACCTCACCCTCCCAAGAGCTGGAATTACAGGTGTGCACCACCTTGCCCTGGCTATCTCCCAGCTTTCCAGGGGCTACATCTGCCTTGTGATGCCTAAGAGATCATATCATTGTCTTAGGTTTCTCTAAAACCTTACAGGGGAGGTGCTTCTTGTTAACAGCTGAAAAGATGGATGCCTGGACTGGGAAGAGACTTGCCCCAAGTGCCCCAGCTCCAATGCGGCAGGTGTGGGTGAAGGAAAGGAACCTGTTTTCCACTCTGCTACACTGTCACCCAGCTAGTGACACAAACTCAGCGGCAGAGGGGCATCACATACAATGTCTTTGTCAAGTTCAGATCTTTGCTGAGAAACTTGGCTCCTCTCAAGGAGGTGGAAGTCTTTCCTCTGAATGAAGCAATTATGTTCAAAAAGCAAAAAATAATTTATGCATATTAGCTAATGAGGATGTTGTTCAGGATATTTTTAGCTGAAGAGGGAGGAGAAAGGGAGGGAGAGAGTGAGAGGGGAAGAGGAAGAGGGAGAGGGAGAGAGAATATGAAATTTGACAGCTGGGTATAAATTACTCCAGAAGGCGTGGCTTGGGAGTCAGATAGTCCTTGGCATAGGACCTAGTGCTTAGTACTTTTGGCTGCATGTGAGAGGTAGGGGCACATTACATCCTTCCCTAAAGTGTGTGCCAATATGGACATGGTGCCAGCCTTCCGAGGATATTGTAAAAAACTGAAACTAGCTCTTCTGTGGACATCCAGAGGTGATTTGTAAAAACAGGTTACTATTCATTAGACTTGGAAACGCTGAAAAAATCATGCAAATCAAAAGGCTCAGATCTTTACTACCACTTTAAGGGTTCTGAGAAACTGCCCGGAGCATGCAGACCTAAAAATGTACCATGTTTCTGAATGATGACACTTTTCAGAAGCAACTTCTTTGTGAGTTTGAGGCCAAACTGGTCTACTGATCTAGTTCTGGGACAGCCAGAACTACACAGAGGAACCCTGTCTCAAAAACCAAAGCAAAACAAAAAACACAACAGCAATAACAACAAAAGAAACAGCAGCAGCAATAACTTGTAGATGCTAAGGAGATGGTTCTGTCAGTAAAATGCTTGCTGGATGAGCCTGAAGACCTGAGTTTGATTCACAGCATTTGTGTAAAAAAGTTGGTATGTCAGTGTGTTACATTTGTATATGCTGTGGAATATTTGTTCAATGATGCAAAGATGTATTGGATCATTTTATATTGCATTTGTTTAACTCTGTAAAGCTGTGTTACTTTGCCTGTCTTAAACTTTCCCGATTGATCTAATAGAGAGCTGAATGACCAATAGCAAGGCTAGAGAGAGAAATAGGTAGGGTTGGTATGTAGAGAGAAAAAAAAAGAAGGAGAAATCCAGGAAGAGAAGAGCAAGGAGCAAGAAGAAGAGAGGAGGACTCTAGGGGTCAGCCACCCAGCCATCCAGGGAACTACAGAGTAAGAAGAGAATATATATGTATATAAAGAAAGGTAAAAGCCCAGAGGCAAAGCCTAGGCAAAGAGAAACGGGATAATTTAAGTTAGAAAAACTGGCTAGACACAAGCCAAGCTAAGGCTTGGCATTCATAAAAGAGACTAAGAATCTGTGTCTTTATTTGGGAGCTGGGTGGCAGGCCATCAAAGATTAAAGCAACAACAACAACAACAACAACAACAACAAACAACTACAGCAATGCATACCTATAATCCCAGCATTGGGAAGGGGGAGATAGGAAGATCCCTCTGGCTTGCTGGCCAGCAAGTCCAGCTGAGTTGGTGAGCTCCATGTTCATGAGAAACTCTGTCTCAAAACTAAGGTGGAGGACAATTGAGGGAGACACCTAACATCCATTTCT
Source organism: Alexandromys fortis (assembly GCF_014885135.2). Classification (NCBI taxonomy): domain Eukaryota; kingdom Metazoa; phylum Chordata; class Mammalia; order Rodentia; family Cricetidae; genus Alexandromys; species Alexandromys fortis. Next base: position 1,143,129 of record NW_026068115.1, on the reverse strand, counting down.
AGCCTCCATATGCACACATAACAGCCCATACATACACATACAAGCACACATGCACATACCACACAAAGAAGCAATGCATGTCAATTTAGAGACAAAGGAATATCTGGGCATGCTAGTGTATTGATGACTCAAAAAAGACCCCTGAATTTTTGCGTATATGCAAGCAGAGTGGTGTTGACATTCAAAGTTTAAATGTAGATTTTCTGGTCATTGAAATATTCAGGTGAACAGAAAACCCAAGATGCACCATTTGTAAAATGGAAGATGACCATTTACAAGATGGAAGAGTCTTGCCTAAATCATTATGTTCATTGGATAGAAATGGAAACAGCTTTAAGTCAGGGGGTTCTAGAACACCTGACAAATATATCAATCACCAAAGTAGATTGAGGAATGTCAAGTCTGGCTGGGAAGGCTACATATATCCAACTCTAGGGCTGCAGAGAGCACAATATGGAAGAAAGAATGGCAGATAGAAAACAGCAGTGCCCAGAGTTCTAGGGTCAGAGGCAAGGAGGGAGCAAGACCAAGAACTCAGGGGTCCTCTTACAAAGTGTTCAATGTGAGCTATCAGACAAAAGTAAGGTAACCAAAGGGGCCACACCAGGCCAGATCCTGTGCTGTGTCTAATTCGTAAAACTTCCCCCAGCACAAAGTATAAGGTATCAGACACACGGTAAACCTATGTTTGCTGACTGACCTGGCAGGGAGAAGAATAGGCCTGTGCAGGGAATGAGAAAGTTCCTCAGCGTAGGGTCAGGCACATAGGGAATTGGTAAGTGGATGAATGTTTTTTGACAGTTGACCAGCTATCTCTGGCTTTTCTTAGATTTGGTTTTTACTTGTTGGTTGATTGTTAATAAGAGAATATATAGCCACCACCACACTCCACATGTAGTAATATATTTAATTTTCATAGTTACTCACTGAGAAAGGTACTATTGTTCCCACTTTACAAATGAGGGAGCTGAGTTAGAGAATGCTTAACAGTTTTTCTAAGATTCTACATAGAACCAGGACGTTTGACTCCAAAACTATCCTCTTAGTTTCTCTAATAGCATTCAGTATAAATCCATGGATAAGCAGTTGAAAACACTGCCAGGAAATTATATGTGCTATTTATTTTGTATATATGTATATCTATATATACATGCATATGTCAATACACATATTGTATCTCTCTCTCTCTCTCTCTCTCTCTCTCTCTCTCTCTCTCTCTCTCTCTTTCCTTTTGGTCTCACTGTGTAACTTTGGCCTGAACTCACACACATCCTGTGTGGATCAGCTGGCCTTCAACTCAGATTTGCCTGCTTCTTCTTTTTTTTATTTAATTATTCATTTATTAAAGATTTCTGTCTCTTCCCCGCCACCGCCTCCCATTTCCCTCCCCCTCCCCCAATCAAGTCTCCCTCCCTCTTCAGCCCAAAGAGCAATCAGGGTTCCCTGCCCTGTGGGAAGTCCAAGGACCACCCACCTCCATCCAGGTCTAGTAAGGTGAGCATCCAAACTGCCTAGGCTCCCACAAAGCCAATACATGCAGTAGGATCAAAAACCCATTGCCATTGTTCTTGAGTTCTCAGTAGTCCTCATTGTCCTCTATGTTCAGCGAGTCCGGTTTTATCCCATGCTTTTTCAGACCCAGGCCAGCTGGCCTTGGTGAGTTCCCAATAGAACATCCCCATTGTCTCAGTGTGTGAGTGCACCGCCTGCTTCTTTCTCTAGAGTACTGAGATTAAAAGTGTGAGCCACCACCAGAATTGCCTTCTTTTAAATGGCAAGTAGAGGTTGCTTGAGTTTTTCTCTTTCTTTCCCTCCTCCCTCCCTCCCTCCCTCCCTCCCTCCCTCCCTCCCTCCTTTCTTTCTTTCTTTCTTTCTTTCTTTCTTTTTCTTTTTATGTGGCCAGAAGGGTGCCACCTTCTCTCCAGTCCTATGATTGTTGAGATATTATGGTTGACTATATTATCTTGTTAAGATGGCTTACGTCTTTTCAACTACTCAATAACAAAGGAGAGCTGTAACCTTGCTTTAAAGGTGAAGCTGCTGCTACTGTGCTTGACTTGACCGGCTTTTGAGATTCAAAAGCCATCTGGGTGTGATAGCACCTTTAACCCCTGCTCTGAAACGCAGAGACAGGCAGATCTTTGTGAGTATGAGGCTAGCCTGGTCTATATCACAAGTTCCAGGGTAGTCAGAGCTAGCTAGAACAACCTTGTATAATAGAAATAGGTAAGTACATAAATAAATGAATGATAAAGTTTCTTACTCTAGGCTGGCAATGACTCAGCAGACGAGGTGCTTACACCAAGCCTGATGACCTGAGCTGAATTCCTGGGACCCACATGGTAAAAGGAGAGCACTGACTTCTTTCTACAGGTATTCTCAGATCTCCACAAATGTGCTATGACATGCATGCCTCCCCCCCCCCACTTAATCCTCACCCAACAATTAAATACAAAAGGAAAAGAAAGTCACCACTTTACACTTGATGCAAAACATTTACTCATGATGACAAAAGATGTAAACATAAGATCTAAAACAACACAATTCTCAGAAGAAAACAGGGAGAAACTCCATGACACTAGATTTGGCAATGATTTATTGAACATGACTACAAAGGCACAGACAAGAAAAGAAAAAATAAATTAGACATCAGATTTTTAAAAATAAAGTTGTTTTTTTTTCATAAAGGACCCTGTTAAAAAGTCAACATAGAATGAGAGAAAATACCTGCAAGGCATATATATATTGGTTTTTCGAGATAGGGTTTCTCTGTGGTTTTGGAGCCTGTCCTGGAACTTGATGGAGGAAGGACATTGATTAATTATAGTAAAGAAACTGCCTTGGCCCATTTTATTGGTTAGAACATAAGTGGGTAGAGTAAACAGAAGAGAATGCTGGGAGAAAGAAGCTTAGTGGAGGAGTCGCCATGATTCTCCCAATCCAGACAGACACAGGTTAAGATCTTTCCTGGTAAGCCAGCTCGTGGGCTACACAGATTATTAGAAATGGGTTAGATTAATATGTAAGAGCTAGCCAATAAGAGGCTTGGAACTAATGGGCCAGGCAGTATTTAAAAGAATACAGTTTCCATGTAATTATTTCAGGGCATAAGCTAGCTGGCGGCCGGGAGCTGGGGCGGCAGGGAAGCGGCCCGCAGATCCATCAACAGAGTGGCGCCCAACGTGGGGCTAAATCCACTTAAGAACCTGAGAAGACTTAAAAATAAGGGAGAGAGAGAGTTTAACATAGATTTTTGCTCTTTGTTGGTGGTGTGCCATAGAGAGATTTCCTGATTCAGCAACAGCAGCAGAAAAAAAGCTGTATCATTTTAAAGTGCGGCTTCCTGGGGCTGTGCCGCCACTGCAAACTCTGGCTTTAAAGCATTTCAACTGCTTATATGGGACTGGATGTTTGTGTTCCCACTTGGGATTGGAAGGAGAGTGCTCTGAGACCATGCTGATGGCTCAGCGCTCCCCGCCTGCACCTGGGCAGAAGGCAGACTCAGGCTTAGGCAGGCGGAAGAGCA
>NW_026068115.1:1071790-1137814 GCF_014885135.2 Alexandromys fortis | reverse complement strand
ATAGTTATAGTTGTTTTCCTTTGTTATGATAAAATATAAAATAGATATAAATATTGTAACTGTAATTCTTGCTTGATAACTGTTTTGTTATATGTAATTTTGCTATGTTAAGTTAAAGCCTTCTTTTTTTGTTGTTTAAACAGAAAAAGGGGAAATGATGGAGGAAGGACTTGATTAATTATAATAAAGAAACTGCCTTGGCCCATTTTATTGGTTAGAACATAAGTGGGTGGAGTAAACAGAAGAGAATGCTGGGAGAAAGAAGCTTAGTGGAGGAGTCGCCATGATTCTCCCATTCCAGACAGACTCAGGTTAAGATCTTTCCTGGTAAGCCAGCTCGTGGGCTACACAGATTATTAGAAATGGGTTAGATTAATATGTAAGAGCTAGCCAATAAGAGGCTTGGAACTAATGGGCCAGGCAGTATTTAAAAGAATACAGTTTCCATGTAATTATTTCAGGGCATAAGCTAGTTGGCGGCCGGGAGCTGGGGCGGCAGGGAAGCGGCCCGCAGCTCCATCAACAGGAACTGGCTCTTGTAGACCAGGCTGGTCTCGAACTCACAGAGATCAGCCTGCCTCTGCCTTCCAAGAGCTGGGATTAATCACCACTGCCCGGCTAGGCATATATCTTGTAAGAGGTTCATATTAAGAACAGAAAAACTGCTTACAGCTCAAACACACAACGAAATAGAACTGGAGATGTAGCTCAGTTGGTAGAGTACTTGGCATTTTATGCATGGTAGCACGTTTAGGCCTTGGGTTTGACCCTAGCACCACATAAGTCACACATGATCGCATACCTCCTAGAACTAGGGAGGTGGAAGGTGGGAATCATGAGGCAGGCAGATCTCTGTGCTTGACGCCAGCCTGGGCCAGACTCAGAAAAAAGAAACAGACAAAAACAACTCAGAACAATCTTATTTACAAATGAGTAAAAGATTTGAATAGTCATTTATTTCTCCAAAGAAAATATATATATACAAATGGCCAATAAATACAACGTTACTAGTGCGGAGAGTGTAAATTAAACTTACAATGAGGTACCCAATTCACACCCTCTAGGAAACTCACACATACAAAATAGGAATGACAAGGACTGGAGAGATGTGAAGACATTCAAACTTTGGTGCAATGAGGGTTGAGTATACTGCTAAATGGTTCAGCTGTTATGGAAAACAGTATGGTACTTTCTCAAAATGTTAAAAATAGAATTATCTTATTATCTGGACATTTCACTTCTGGGATATAACCAAACAACTGATGACAGAGTACACAGACTGATTCATGAATAAATACAATGAGATATATGAACACAATGAAATCATATTCAGCTTTAAGAAAGGACATGCTGACCCGTGCTTCAAGATAAATGAACCTTGAAGACACTGTGCTAAGTGAAACACACCAATCACTTACTTAAACTTACAGAAGAAAGGACTGGGTCATAAAGGTACAGAGTAGAAAAATGTCACCTGGGGCAGCAGGAAGAAAAGAAGTGAGTGGAGGTGGAATTAATGTTTTGTTTATTGGGTAGAGTTTCAGTGTAGGGAGGTGAAAACAGTTCTTGAGATGGGGTACTGATGTTTGCATCAGGGCAAAAGCACCAAACAATACTGAATGACGCATTAAAAATGATTAAGTTGGTCAATTTTATGGTATCTATATCTTACCACAATTACAAAAGCATAAAAGAAACAAACAAATGCACTAATTTGTGTGTGTGTGTGTGTGTGTGTGTGTGTGTGTGTGTGTGTGTGATGAGGCATGTTTAGACATCAGCAGACAACTTGGCAGGAGTCAGTTCTCCCCTTCTACTGTGTTTCTTCTACCCTGTGGGGGTCTGGTGAATAAAACTTAGTTGTCAGGCTTTGCTGTAGGCGTTTTGAAACAGAGTCTCATGTCTCATAGGAGAACAGGTGTGTGCTACTATGTTGTGCATGTGTATGCATGTGTATCACCATGTTTATGTGGAAGTCAGAGGACAACTTTTGGGAACTGGTTTTCATTACACCAGGAGTTCTGGGGATCAAACCTAGGTTAGGCTTCCGAGGTAAGCACTAAGCCCAAACTTAAGGAAAGCAGTTTCTAAATCTTGTCCTATGACTTGTTGTTCTTAGTAGAATTTCCTCAAAATGAGGGCTTTGAAACCATTTATTTACACATTCAATAAATATGTATTGGACACTGCATGCATGCTGAGATTGGTATTCAATGTTGAGATCCAGATATTGATAAACCTGATGAGGTTCTTGTCTTTACCAATTGGAAAATTTAGTAAACTTGCAATCCTCTTGGCTGAATAACAAACACCCAGCAAGAAGTTCATATCTTTCACTATTTCATCTTTAAAAGATGGGAATCATCACCCTTGTTATAGAAAAAATCAAGGTTCAGAGAATTCAAGCAACTTCTTCCAAGTTCACTCAACTAGCATCCTGTGTCTGCATCCCTCCCAAGTCTGTTCTCTGAGCTATTGGTACAGCCTGTCTACATTCTCCTTTTAGGAGAGTCACAGTGGATTTGGCTAAACATGAAAGGTACAGAAAAATCTAAAATTTAAGAAACCTATTTAAGGGACTGGAGAGATGACTTAAGGGGTTAAGAGCACTGACTGCTCTTCCAGAGCACACAGGTTCAATTCCCAGCACTCATATGGCTGCTCACATCTATCTGTAACTCCAAGATCTGACACCCTCAAACAGACATATGTGCAGGCAAAACACCAATGCACAGAAAATAAAAGTAAACCAGTTAAAAAGAAATATATTTAAGTCTTCATAATTCTGCATATTGCAAGCTCCTTTTGTGGCAAGGGGAGCAGCACCCCTATTAATGAGCTGTGTATTCTTTCTGCAGAATATAAGCACAACACCCAAGAGAATTGAAAACATATGTCCACACAAAACTGTGTACACAAATGTTCACAGTAGCATTAATTACCCATAATACCCCAAAAGAGAAAACAACCCAAATGTCCAGCTACAATATGTGGATCAACAAAATGTTTCACAGCCAGCCAAAAGACATGATTTGACAACCAACAATTACTCATCCATGCAATGACACAGATGGACCTTGAAAACCTTACATGAAGTTCAAGAGGCAAGTCATAAAGGACAAACATCGTATGATTCTACCTCTACAATGTGTCTAGAATACCAGTCCATAGAGGCAAGATATAGACTCTTGGTTGCCAGATTGGGAGGGGAGTGACTGCTAGTGTGGGTGGGGTTTCTTTGGGTGGATAGGGAAATTGTTCCAGAATTAGGTAGTGGTGATGAGATTAAACTAAAACTACTGATGTGCACATTTTCACGTGATGGTTTTATTTTCTGAGTCTCAATCTGTAACTCAGTCTGGCCTCAGATTTGCGGCATTCTCTGGCTTCTTCAGCTCAAGTTCTGGAACTACAGGTGTTGGCCACCATGCCCAGCTTAAAATCATATATTTTACGATGCATCAACCACATCAGATTTAAGAAAAAAATAATGTATCTGAAACAAGAGATCACAGACTCCTGACTCATAGAACATTTATTCTGCCATTTAATACTGTATAATTAGGGTGCATGGTAGCTATGTGGAGGCCCTCTGCTAACACAGCTATCTAAGTCCTCAGCAGAAAAATGAATAGGCAAAGTTCTTTGAGGCAAAGCATGGACACTCTGGTGTATGGGAACATCAGTACAGGAGGAATCACACCCTATTGTGACTTTTTATCTGTTCTATTCACCTAGTGAGCCTATTTTAACAACAGTCTGGGTGGCAAAGTTTCCAGTCCTCTTCTTGCTGGAAGATTTCAGTTCTAACAATCATTATGTCATGGATTTGGCAGGGAGATCTCATTTTATTTGAATGACACCAGATAAAAGAATTATAGAAAATGGTGAGACACTGAATTGTAGAATTTTAGAAATAAAAATCACTTTGGGAAGAGACCCTGGCTTGATCTTTTGAGTGTGGGGAAAGAGACCTGGAGAAAGTCTGCGTCTTGTCCAAGGCCACAAAAACAAGCACCACCAACACTGGCAATCTTGCAGTATCTGCCTCCCTTTGTGTTTTGAAAATGCTGCTCCTGTTTTCAGCTGTGCACATGACTGTCTGGAATAAAGACCACATTTCCCAGTAAGATGAGGCTTTGTGACTAAGTTCTGGGCTGAGGGACAAACATGGAAGTGGTGTGAGCAGCTCTGGGAAGTATGTCTGCAGGTCAGAGTTTGGGGTGGGTATGTTGTTCTTTCTTCGTGTTGCAGGGTGATAGCTCAAGTTCAAGTAGCCAGCCTGGATGATAAGATAAAAGATATGTTTGTAGACTAAGAGCAGCAAGATGGAATTCTAGAGCACTGATGATAAGGAATCTTAGCTCTGTAATATTCATCTCTACACCTTACATGAAAAAGAAATCAATTTCTACTTTTTGTTTCAGTTACTGTTATTTCTGATTTCTATTCTTTACAGTTGAATTGAATTGAAATTAACAGAATATAAACTGTAAAGGAGGGTTATGAATTCTGGGATCCTGAACACAAGAATGGAACTATTATTTCTCTGTGTGTGAGCATGTATGTCCAAAGGCGTGCATGCATGCGTGTGTGCATGTGTGTGGTAGGTTAGAGGGTGACCTCAAATGTCATTCCGCAGGCACCACCCACATTTTTTGAGACATGGTCTCTAATGGCTTAGAAGGTATCCAGCTCTAGGGAATGGCCAAGCTTTCCTCCCCAGCACATTTTACGCCTGACATGTACTTTTTTGTTGTGGTTTAAACATGGATCCTGCGAATCACACTAAAGTTCTCATGCTTGCCAAGTAAGCAGTTTACTAACTGAACTATTCTCCCAATCCTTATTATGCTTATTACTATTAATAACAAATGTCAGGGCGAGGGGTATAGCTTGGGAATAGAATGCTTGTAAGTATAAGACTCTGAGTTTATTTCCTAGCAATGTGATCAAGCAAACTAACAAATGAAAATAAACATTAAACTGCGCTTAGAGTTTTGTACATACTAGCTGCCAATAATTTTTGAGTGATTACTACATGCCAGTCACTTCATACTTTATTGTCACTATTTTAATTCTTACTATAGGATATTATTATCACTCTCATTTTACAAAGAACGAAGATATTGAGAGATTCGATAAAACTAGTCCAAGTTCACATATATTGTATGAGGTAGAAGTGAGATTCAAATCCAGGTAGCCTGATTCAAGTTCTTGTACTGTTGGCTCCTATATCACGAGCTGTCTTATGAATTGAGCACCTCCTCATCCTCTCTACCGGTTTTACAGAGAAGGAAGTGGAAACAGATGATTGCCCAATTTTTTGCTTAAATTCACAGAACTGCAAACAGCATTACAGGCTAGTCTCCCAACTCCAACTCTGTGCACTTTCCCCAGACCACCCTGTTGTCTAGAGGCCACCTGGGCAGATACAAAAGCCCCACCTTTTGCCGCCCCTTCCAACACACAACATACACATATATATATACACACACACACACACACAACCACCCAGTAGGCACTCAGACATTTTTGTGGCCAGGTTGGCTACAGTCTTCTTTGAAAAGCAGCCAACTTTTGCCCTCCACCAAATAACTTTGTTTTATTTATAGTCTCCTGCACAGAGCTTTTGAACTGACTGCTCCTTCTAGAGAAGATCTTGATAACAGCTGTTCCTTGGAGAGGTTTCATAGCAAACACAGTGAGTAAACATGTGGAGGCCCCGCCTGTCTAGCAGAACACTGCTCCTGGGGGTGTCTATAAGGCGGTGTTGTTGTCTGGGTGCAAAGACTTTGAATTTGAAATGGCAGTTTGGACATTTCATTTATATTTTTATTTGAAAAAGTTCACCCTTTGACTTCCAACAACCTGAAGGCATAGACAAAAGGGAGATCTTATTTTTAACAGGAGGTAAGTTCCAAAGAAGGAGTTTTTCTGCATTGTGTTTTCTTTCCTCCCTGCTTGGCTGAGGGCTATGATGTTACTGTAGTGATGAGATACGTGTAAAATGGGAGACACTTTTATGGATGAATAAGGGTTAAAATGGTAGAAGGGATGAATGGCATTTCAAAAGAGGAAATTGAAGGAGGCAAGGAAGAAAAAGGAAAAGCCCAGTACCAAAAGGGATCCTTTTGGCATCTTCTGACTTGTGTTCGATAGTGTCATCCTCAAGAATGAGTAGGTCCGTCATGTGTCTGGAATTATTCAACACTGATGTTGATCTTGGCTTCACTAGTGGTTAGCTGTATCACCTGGGGAATATGCCTCAGTTTCCTCTTTGCAAATTGGGAGGGCACATTCCCAGGAGTATCATGAGTATTGGCATGAACCAGCCTGGGGAATACTGTGCCTAATTCATAAAGGGCACGAACTCATGCCAACACTAAATGAATCTGTCACTATTTTCTCCTTTGTGGTCCATCCAGGCCTAGAGGATATGGAACTGGGGTTCATGAAAGCGAGTCTTTTGGGGGGCCTGGCAGAGACAGGTAGTAGCTTGATGATGCTGGCTCTCAAATATTTTCCCTTTTATTAATTTTTGGCAGGGACTGTTGTGATCAGAGGAAGTTTCAGTACTGGGGTCTTCATAATGACCAATAAAGGAAGCAGGGGCCTTTGCTGAGCCACCCCACAGATCCTGTATTACTTTTCTTGTGACAAAAGCAATTTAAGGCCAGATGTGGTGGTGGCGCCAGATGTGGTGCATGCCTTTAGTGCCAGCACTCAGGAAGCAGAGGCAGGTGGATTGCTGTGAGTTCCTGGCCAACTAGGACTGGATAGTGATACACTGTCTCAAAACAAAACAAACAAAGAAACCAAAACCACCACCAATTTAGGAAAGGTTTGATTTGACTGGCAGTTTGAGGGTGCAGTGTAACATGATGGGGAAGGCATTGCAGCAGGAGCATGAGGCGGCTGCTCACAAGAAATCCACAGTCAGGGAGCGGAGAGAGACAAAAGCTGCCTGTAGCTTCCCTTTTCCTTTGAATTCACTCCATGGAATAGGACCATCCTCCTGAATTAAACAAATCTGGGAACACCCTCATATTCCCAGAGCTTTCTCACTCCACTGATTGGTTGTAGAACCTGGTCTTCCCAGCAAAACAGCTTCCATCTTCACATCAGCTGTGTCTCCTTGCAAATAAATGATCAAGAGCAGGCCTGATGACTGTTAGCAGTTCCTCAGAGTTGGAGGGCTGGGAGGGCCAACAGCCTCACACCAGAGAACTCACCTGCCCCTCTCAGCCATTTGTATGCACTGGGCCTCTGGGGGCAGCGTTGGAGTGCACAGACTGTAGTAGACTATAGGAGTTATCTGAAGAAAATTTTATATATATATGGAAAAGCTATCTCTCACACCAGGGTGGGCACTTCCTAGTGCAGCTTACTCCAGTAAGCGACCCTCACTCATGTTTTATAAGTCAGTCCAAAGAACTCATTGGTTCCCCAGGTTGAACTTTGGTGGACTTTTTTACACTGGTTTGTTATTGGGACCTTCTAAGAAGTGGTAGACATTGGTTTCATGGCCCCAGGGAAGGAATTCTCAAAGTATGATTCTAGATTCTGTCAAGTTGAGAATATTAATCATCACAGGTCCTATAACCTTTCCAGGTGAATTTCCTGTAGGTATGAGTTATAGGTCTGAATAGGAAAGGTTAAGAGAAAACCAGGGCATGAAGTAGATGGTGTGACAGATAAGATCTATATGGAATTCACAGGAAGATATAGGTCTGAGGGGAAACACTGTGTCTATGCCAAAGCTGCTAGGTGGGGGGATAAACAGAACAGAAGATAGAAACAGGCCAGGTTAAGGAGAGAGGAACTTCCTAGAATGTCCTTGCTGGAGGCCAGGAATACCAGGAGAGTTCTGGCTGCTTGATATATCTTATCTTTGTCTAGAAGTTACAGGAAACTTGGAAACTTCTAACTCATCCACAGCATCTGGCAGGCAGCTAGATGGTACCCTGTTTCCTGGGACGGGCAGGCTCTGTTTTCTTTCAAGCTCGTACTGTATGGATGTTTAAAAACTCTTTACAGGGAAACCTCCATGATACGTAGACTTCTTTCTTTGAAGTCAGGAGACAATAACCCCGAAATCTTACTTAGTGAAAGTGGAGTCGCTGTGGATTCCTGAGTTAAAGCATATGTGAGGGAAGGACAAATGCCTCCCTCAAATTCAGACACCCCAAGTTTTGGCCTGGCAAGAGGACTCCACATTGGCGTGGATAAAGGCTTCTTCAGTAGCCTCAGGGGTCACCATGGAAGTTTCTTCAGGGCGTTTTGTGTGGATTCTGCCAGAGAGCAGTGGGGCAGAAATCTCTATTTCTCTTTCTAATGAAGACCCACGCGAACGGACTACACTTCCCAGTAGCCCTCGCGGCCGGCTGCGCGGGCGGGAGGGGGCGGCGGTGTGAGAGCGGTGCGGGTGGCGCGCTCCGAGTACGCGCGCAGGCGACCATGGCGTTCTCTGGGCAGGAGCGAGTACTTTAACCCCGGGAGGCGGCGGCAGCAGCGGCAGCGACGGAGCCACCCTCGAGCGGGCGGGCTCCTGCTTGAGGAAAGGGAGGAAGGGGCGGAGAGAGCGCCGGAGGGAGGCCGGTCGGCCAGCGAAGCGCCGAGCGGGGCCCGCCGGTCCATGAGGAGGCCCCGGGACCATGGGCTCCAGGATTAAGTGAGTGCCGCCGGGCAGAGCCGGGCCGGGCCGGGCGCTGGGGAGGCGAGGCCGGGCTCGAGCTGCAGGCCGCGGGCCGCGCTGGGGGACTTGTTGCCGGGACCGGAGGGGCGCCCCGCGTGGACGCATCAAGCAGGGAGGGGGATGGTTGCCATGGGGATGCGGGAGGTTCAGGGACGGGGTGCGTGCGCGGTGGAGGGTCGTGGGTGATGAGTTGTCCTCTCCTCACCTGAGAGAGGGAACCGCTGACATGACGAGGAGGCTCCCTCTGTGGGATGGACCCCAGAAAACGGTCGTACAGCCACTGGGAGGAAAGAGGTTTCCGGAATTAAGTTCCCACCTGGGTGTGTTTGGGGCGACCCTGAGAGTTGGCAGGTTCTGAGAGGTTGAAACTTGACTGCTTGAGGCCTGTAGCCATTACTGAAGTGGTGTGAGGTTCTTAGAAGGGGGTGGGGGTGGGGGCTGGTGGATTTAAGGGCTGGATGGCCTGTAGAGGAAGGCCTTTTCCCATTTCTTCCTCTTGAGTTTCCGCACAAGCAAGGGCTATGAAGGAAGATGTCTTTGGGTTATAACTGAGTACCTGATTTTGAAAAGGTTTTGTAATCCAATCTGGCAATTCCCTCACTCCTTCAATTACTTGGAGTCCCTGTTTGAGGCTTCCTTTTCTGGTGAGATTGTTGATACTTGTAACTTCAGAACCCACTGAAACATTGTTGGCTTCCTCCTAGACTTGTAAGTTGACTTTGGAAAGTGCAACTTTTATGTGGTCCAATTTGGGTGTGTTACTTTGGACTGTATCTCCCCTCACAGCCAAGACCTCTTCTGGCCACGCCCTTCTCCAGCCCCAGATGTTTTCTCTCTCTCTAATCATTAGCAAATGTTCACCTTTTCTCTATTGCATAGGGACATTTACAGAGAAAGTTGACAGCATAGGCTTTTCGAGAAAACAGCATTCACAAGACACCATAAATCTCTTATAGGAAAGTCGGTTAAATGTGTTTATTTCAGCATTTTGAGAATTATACAAGGGAAGTTTGGAAGAGGAAGGGCCTCATGGACAAAAATCTAATAATTATTCAAATATTGCATCTCATGTCCTGGTGATGCCCATGCAAGTGTGACCCTTGCCTGACCGTTCAGTCTCTTCAGCAGTTAGGTTTCTCATTTACCAAAGGTGTCTAGTCTGTGTTTAAAAGCCCTATGACAACTGCTGAATGAAATTAGAAAAGTTTGCTTAGAAAATTAATGTGGCTGTATAAAATGAGTTTTTTTTTTGTTTTTTTTGTTTTTGTTTTTTTTTTTATAGAAAAGGGGGGAAGGGGTTAGAACATAACCCAAACAGGAATCTGAGAATCTGGGGAGGTAAAATGATATGGTCTGTGAACTGTTGGTATTAAAAGGCACTCCAAGCCAAATTCTAGTTCCCAAGTAAGAGCTGTAAACTTGGATGTCAATAGCACATAGAAATACTTTGCACAGAGTCACCTCAGAGCTGCAGAGAGAGTGTAGTGATGCTTACCTTTCTTGTTCAGAGTTAGAGATTTGCCCAGCTGCATCAAGTGTTCTAGTGAACACTAAAATAGACAAGCAGAAGTTCACTTGACTAGCTGTCATGTGCTCATGCTCTTGACAGGAACACGTTGACAAATATGTTTCCTAAGTATGTTTTGTGGAATATATCACTGTAATATGGGAGCATTTGAGTAAGGGAATTTATCAAGGCATGAAATTGCATTACGTGTGAAATTAGTATGAAGAATGGCCATATTGATCCTCAAAGTTGACTGCTCAATGGTTAAAAGAAAAAGAAAAAAGGCCTGGGAAATATGTTAACCCGTGGTGAGATTGAAAGAGTATGAATATAGAAGTTATGAAAAGTAGTTATGATTTACAGTGATTTGTGCCATTCTGTCCACAGTTAGGAGTATGGATGGGCAGGTGGTGAGAGAACAGTCAGTTTAGGTCATTGGAGAAAATGGCCTTGGTTGCTACTGTCCATTCTGTCCTGCAGATCAAGGTGTTCAAGGTGTTTACCTGACTGAGGTGGAAGCTGAGTGTGCAGGCCCCACAGGTAAGTAGGTGGATAGGAGAGTGGGGGCAGACTGAGCAATCTCTAGACTCCCCGAAGCAATCTGTATTTTCTTTATCTCTGATACCTTGTGCCATTACAAGGACAGTGTACATCAGATCTGGGTTCAAATTCCAGCCCACTGCCCCACCCCCCACCTTTTTTGTTTTTTCGAGACAGGATTTCTCTGTGTAACCATCCTGGCTGTCCTGGAACTAGATTTGTAGACCAGGCTGGCCTTGAATTCACTGAGATCCACTTGCCTACTACCACCTGGCAAGTTCCAACTCTTTTTCATGCTGACTGTGAAACAGTATATCTGTGAATCTGGATTTTCCTAGGGGAGAAGGGACCGGCAGGATTATTATGAACAGTAAACACTGGGTCAGTGTGATTTCCAGGCCCATATTAGGAACTTAAGTGATTGTTCTACATCTTATCAAGTGATTAAGAATATCAGATGTATTTTATGCCAGAAATATCAGAGAAAGACATGTTTCAGGTAACAGAAAACAAACTTTTAATGTTCATATGGAGAGCAGGACTTAACAGTATCACAATAATAAAAAATAAAAGTTGATTAAAAAAACCATACTGTCTGTAATTGTGAAACTAGAGTTAAGATCAATGATAAAGCATGTATGTTACTGTTGTTGAGATTTGGCAAGCTGAGGCTTCTGGAGCAGGTTCTGTTGGGCACCATGGTAATGTTTAATGTGAATCATTTCATAAAACCCTTACAACTGTCCACTGGTGCTATTTATTAACCATTGTTTTCACACGAGAAAGTGGAAGTCCATAGGCTTAAGGTCAGATGCAAGTGACAAAAAGAGGTCACCAGTATTTAGGTAGTTCACTGGAGACCTAAACTGTCAGCCAAGCAGGTATTTTTCTAGAGGCATAAAAGAGCAGTGGTAACTGACATTCTTGGGCAGATATGTTTAAATCTTATTTAGTGTTTGAGTGATTTCAGTGGACTGGAATGTGGTCAGTATGGGGCAGTTTAACTGATAATGCAGATGCACAGCAGGAAACTGTGAGGCAGTTTTATATTGCTTGCGGTGACATCCTAGAAATTGCTTCCAGGCACCAAGTACAGGAAGTGGGTTGTAAGTAATGGAAGGAAGTATTTTAAGTGAGTTTGAAGAAACCTGACATTAATGGACTCTGAGAAAAGCATACTTTAAGATTTGAAGGCATAGGTACAGGGTAGGCCAACACCTTTGGCCTTGTGGTGTTTGCATTAGCCCATATGTTATTCTGCTTCCCCATTGAACTGACCTCCTTGAGGTTGGTATTGGAGGAATCTATTAATTCATTTACCCTCTTACTTCAGAACCAAGAT
Source organism: Alexandromys fortis (assembly GCF_014885135.2). Classification (NCBI taxonomy): domain Eukaryota; kingdom Metazoa; phylum Chordata; class Mammalia; order Rodentia; family Cricetidae; genus Alexandromys; species Alexandromys fortis. Next base: position 1,125,727 of record NW_026068115.1, on the reverse strand, counting down.
GTGTCAAGCACACATTAAACACTTAATAAATCTTAGCTGTTATCAATTATAGTGGTACTGTGCCTGCTAGTTTGCAAGTTCTAGGGGTACAAAAATGAAAAGATTTTTCTTTTGTGTTAAGGCTTTCTAAAGTAGTAGACACAACTACAAAATGAAAGCACTCTGCCTTCTCCCCCCAAATCCTAGTCATAATCCAATATAATTGCTATAGTGGCAGGGCTGCCAGTAATGACCAGGTGCTGGAGTGAAGGTGAGACTGGCTACCCTGGGGCGGGACAGAGTGTCAAGAGAAGGCTTTAGGGAGAGAGTGTTTTAATTGCAGGATGAATGAGAGCCCTAAAGGGGTAAGAATAGTGATGGTGGTAAGTGACAGTGGTGATATTAACCAAGGGAGAAATATGTATGAGGATAGGACTATTGGGGATATCAAAATATTACTTAAATGTGAGAAACTGTGATAGACATCAGGGATTATAGTGGGGGATAATAGATGATTTTTGTGGTACTAACAGTCTGGTGGACCTGATTGATAAATTGAGTAAATTCACATAAAGTTATGTAGTTGTGTTATGAAGCAAGCACGATGCTGAAGAGATGATGATACCAAGTAGCTATCCTATTTTGGATAGAGTGGTGGGGGCTGGCCTCACTGTAGAGATGATGTTTGAACTTAGAATTAAAGGATAAATAGGTATTAGTCATGTCAAATTTAGGCAAGACTATTTCAAGCAGAAGGCAAAGCAAGTGAACCCTGGGGAAGATTTTAGGAAGTGAAGTGATGATGTGAAAAAGGATTCAGGTGGGGTTAGTGCTAGTGCATGCTTAAGTTGGACCTTGTAGGTCTTTGGAATCTCAAAACTGCTTGCTTATTTATTTGTTTGTTTTTAAATTTTTTTTTTGAGCTATATATTTTTCTCTGCTCCCCTCCCTTCCTCTTCGTCTTCCTTCCTCTCCTACCCTCTCCCATGGTCCCCATGCTCCCAATTTACTCAGGAGAGCTTGTCTTTTTATACCTCCCATGTAGATTAGATCCATGTATGCCTTTCTTAGGGTCCTTTCTGTTTTTTAGGTTCTCTGGGATTGTGAACTGTAGACTAGTTTTTCTTTGCTTTATGTCTAAAAGCCACTTGTGGATAAGTACATATTATATTTATTTTTCTGGGTCTTAGTTACCTTACTCAATATGATGTTTTCTAAATCCATTTGCCTGCAAATTTCAAGATGTCATTTTTTTCCACTGTGTAGTACTCCATTGTGTAAATGTGCCACATTTTCCTTATCCATTCTTCCATCGAGGGGCATTTAGGTTTTTTTCCAGGTTCTGGCTATGACAAATAATGCTGCTATGACCATAGTTGAGCACACGTCCTTGTTGTATGGTTGAACATCCTTTGGGTTTATACCCAAAAGTGGTATTGCTGGGTCTTGAGGTAGCTTGTTTCCTAATTTTCTGAGAAATTGCCATACTGATATCCAAAGCGGCTGTACCAGTTTGCACTCCCACCAGTAATGCAGAAGTGTTCCCTTTTTCACACAACCTCTCCAGCATAAGTTGTCATCAATTTTTTTGATCTTGGCCATTCTGACAGGTATAAGATGGAATCTCAGTTGTTTTGATTTGCACTTCTCTGATGGCTAAGGATGTTAAGCTTTTCCTTAAGTGTCTTTCAGCCATTTGAGATTCATTGGTTGAGAGTTCTCTGTTTAAGTCTGTACTCCATTTTTTTTTAGTTGGGTTATTTGTTCTTTAGATGACCAATTTCTTGAGTTCTTTGTATATTTTGGAGATCAGACTTCTGTCTGATGTGGGGTTAGTGAGGATTTTTTCCCATTCTGTAGGTTTCCTTTTTGTCTTCTTGACCATGTCCTTTGCTTTACAGAAGCTTCTCAATTTCAGAACTTCCCATTTATTGTTTCTCTTAGTTTCTGTGCTACTGGTGTTATATTTAGGAAGTGATCTCCTGTGCCAATGTGTTCAAGTGTACTTCCCACTTCCTCTTCTATGAGGTTCAGTGTTGGTTTTATGTTGAGGTCTTTGATCCCTTTGGACTTGAGTTTTGTGCATGACGATAATGTTTTTTTGTTTTTTTAAGACAGGGATTCTCTGTGTAGCTTTGAAGCCTGTCCTGGAACTTTGTAGACCAGGCTGACCTTGAACTCACAGAGATCTACCTGCCTCTGCCTCCCAAGTGCTGGGATTAAGGACATGCTCTATCGCCCAGCTCAAAGCTGCTTTCTTAAAATGGAATTCACATACTATAATGTTTATTTTTGAGACAGAGTCGCTATGTGCTCTCCTCTGGCGTGCAACTCTTTATCAGGCTAGGCTTGAACTCACAGATGTCCACGTGCATCTGCATCCCAGTGCTGGAATTAAAAGTGTGTAGTACCTCCCCTGGTCTTATAAAATCTTTTCAAGTAAATGTTTTTAAGTATTTCTACAGAGTCATGAGTGACCATCATGGTCTAATTCTGTAGCATTTTATTACCTTAGAAAGAAACTGTTAGCAGTCACTCCTAATTCTTCCAAACTCTTAACCCTAGACAATCAATCTAATTTCAGTTACTATAGATTTACCTATTATGTCATACATATGATATAATATATAACCCATAATGTATCTAGTTACTGTTCTTTTGCATACTGGTTTTAAGGATATTTTTGTGAGTCTTGTATTTTCATTGTGGTTTATATTGTGTACATTTTATTCCTTCTTCATCAGTTGTTAGATGTTTGGGTTGTTTCTACTTTCCACTGTGAAATGTTATTCATAAACATTTAGTGTGAGCCTGTACTTCATCTCTTGTGAGTACACATGAATAGAATTGCTAGATCTTATTTGGTCACTCTTAAAATAATTTCTAAAGCAGATGTGCCACTTGATGTAAATTGGTATCTTCATGGGACGCTGATTTAGTACAAATGAAATCTGTGAAAACTTAGAATCAAAATAGAAGGATAGGCTTCTCAGAAGAGGTTGAGGTTTGAATTAAAAGAAAGGGGAGACTTGAAAAAAGGAGGGAGTTCTCAAAGGAATAGTAATGGAAGTCCTATGGTTTGCAGGTGGACATAGCTTATCTCATTGTCAAGTACAGAGAAGCAGCTTTGCTTCTTTTTAAGAATTATATTTTGGAAAACTTTCATAATGTACATGATCCTGTTTCTCACCATTTCTTTTTCTTCTCCCACTGAACCTCTTCCTATCTAGACCATGGCTACTTTCGTGTTTCTCTGTGTAAGTATGTCCCACTGAGTAGAGAGAGTGAGGCTGCCTCCATGAGCATGGGTGGGCAGTTTGGTTCACATAGCTCTGCTCTGGTCTCTGTGTGGTCTGTTCCTTAAGGGATCTCATTACCAAGTGCAAGGCAGACTTGCTGCTTCTTGTGACTTAGAAAGCACAAACACCCTGCTCTGGGATGACACTAGAGGCTAAGATGTGACTTTTCTTTGTGTCTCTTCCCTTTCCAGCATAGTGATTCCATCCCAGACCCAGCAGACTGTAGAAGAACCTAGGATGATGGGAGAAAAACCTAAGAGTTTGGGCTTTCTGTTGCAGGAGTCCTGGATCATCCTGTTGAATTTTCATGAATTTTCTGAACAATGTGCTAGTGCTACTCTTTGCTTCTAGTCTTAGCCTTTGCAATCTACTTTGGAAAGTGTGGTATGACAGAAAGGTTGAAACAGGGAAGGTAAATATTTTTATTCAGGCTGGAATTCTGGTTGCAGTTTCAAAAGTTAACTTTTTTTTTTTTTGTTTTTTGTTTTTTGTTTTTCGAGACAGGGTTTCTCTGTGGCTTTGGTTCCTGTCCTGGAACTAGCTCTTGTAGACCAGGCTGGTCTCGAACTCACAGAGATCCGCCTGCCTCTGCCTCCCGAGTGCTGGGATTAAAGGTGTGCCCGGCTAAGTTAACCTTTTTTTCAGGCCTCTGGGAACTAATCCCTGGATTTGCAATACCTTTTTTGCTTAGGAGAACATTTTTTTGGGAAATGGAAAGATAAATAAGAAAGAAACAAATAAAACAAAGTTGATCTCCTTTATTCTTACTGAATTAATACCCATTCATTCTAAGTACAGTTGTGCCATGTAAGAACATGATGGATCTGATACACAATTGATGGTCCCATAAAAATCTATAGTCTGTGATGCTCAAAAAATAAAATTCACCAACAACACATTTCTCAGATTATATTTTCATTAGTGCATTTAAGACTTGAGAAGAAACTAGATTTTTGTTGTTGTAGTTTTGTTTTTTGAGACAGGGTTTCTCTATAGTCATGACTGTTCTGGAACTCATTTTGTAGACCAGGCTAGCCTCAACTCAGAGATCTACCTGCTTCTGCCTCTTGGGTACTACCACACTCTGCTGAAAACAACTTTTTTTTTTTTAAAGAAAAGAGTGTCCCAAAGGAAAGAAAAAAAAAATCTTCAAAATGTATTTGTTTTTGTTGAAAAGACAGGTGACATTCCAAGAATTCGTATGTTGGTTATATACTATTTAGAATGTTCTCTTAAATACAAATCATCAGCTGTCATGAACAAAGGCATTCTAGATAGGACTTTGCAAAAGTCAGAGTGAGATAAGAAGTGTAGCTGAGGTACAGGAAGTACATACATACATACACACACACACATTATAGGATGTGGACTTGAACAAAACATAGGATCGTGCCATTGAAGAGTTCAGTGAGTGCTTTGATGGGGTCCTACTGGGACTTTTAGGTAGACCAGCAGCAGCAGGTTAGAGAGCAGTGACCAAGCAAGGCTGTTTCTCTGTACTTGACAATGAGATAAGCTATGTCCACCTGCAAACCATAGGACTTCCATTACTATTCCTTTGAGAACTCCCTCCTTTTTTCAAGTCTCCCTTGTTTGTGCAAGGTGATCCATTAGAACATGAGAAAAATATATTAGGCCTTAAGATTATTTTAATGACAAGTTTCAGGACTTTTGTATTTTCTAATTTATTAATACAGTAATGAACCATTAGAGTTTATAGGTGGATACGTGTCAGGTGTCTTGCATATTTTTTACTGACAAGAATGTGTGGGAAAAAGGAAGACTGATGGATTGTGGAACTATACAATAGTTTATGCTGCAGAAGAAGAAGGCCTGATCTGAGGTCTTGGCACTGTAAAGAAAAGGAATGGAGGGGGCTGGAGAGATGGCTCAGAGGTTAAGAGCACTGGCTGGTCTTCAGGAGGTCCTGAGTTCAATTCCCAGCAACCACATGGTGGCTCACAACCATCTGTAATGAGATCTGGTGCCCTCTTCTGGCCTGCAGGCATACATGGAGTCTGAACACTGTGTACACAATAAATAAATAAATCTTCATAAAAAAAAAAAAAGAAAAGGAATGGATTGCAGAGAGATTTTAGATTTTAGGTAGATGGGACAGGAGGCTGTGGACCCCAGAGAGGGTGAAGATGCTCTAGCAAACTTAGCCATATGGGGTGCATGATGTGTTTGCATTTCTGAAGACAAGTGAAAAGTTACAATTGGGAGAAGGTGTTTTGGTCTGCAGTAAAAAAAGATTTTTTTTTTTTTGAGACAAGGTTTCTTTATGTAGTCCTCACTGTCCGGAAACTCTGTAGACCAAACTTGGAAATCCACCTACTTCTACTTCCCAGTTGCTGGGATTAAAGGTGTGTGCCACCACAGATCAGAGGAAGGAAGGAGTCTTTAAGAGCTACACAGTGAATGTATGAACTCTAGTAGACAAGTAAGACTTAAAGTGAACTGGTTCCAACTTCAAGATGAAAATATGTCCATGGCAGATTTAGAAAAATAGAGCAACAGAAAGAAACACCTTTTGATGTGTAAAAACCACAGGAAAGATTACAGCGATGTTGCATTGATCTTGCTTAGGTCTCATGAATAAATGGGAGGAAGGAAACCAATCTAGAGAAGATGCTGTTTGAGTCTAATCCAAGGGGTGTGAGAAGCTGGATGGGGTGTTACGGTGCTGAACCATCAGCCTGCCCTCACAAAGATCTACATGACATAACCAGTTTAAAATTTATTTGCAGTATTCTCAATGCTAAATTGAGTCTCTCCCCCAGCCCTGAGAGCATTCACAGGTGCTTGTGCTTGTTTGTGTGTGGTCTCTGGTTTAGTCCCCAGCAGAGATGTGATGTGATTGTTTAGTAAATGACAGCTATCACGAGTATTGCTTGTTGAGGATAAAGCACGCTGTCATCTGAAAACCTGAAGTTTAAAAAGGTCAAAAGAATGCAAGTAAATATGTTTCTTTTTACAGTGATGTAGGTTTTTTTTTTTTTTAAACGTATTTGCTTCCTTTAGTGAGACAGTTCAGATATGTGGTATATTTTACTGGATTTATTTGAAGCCTGGAGATTTGGATGCCTGAAAATCATTATTCTCTTGCTGGCTGGGGAAAAAGGAAAGCGTGTAGTCTACTAAGAGATCAGGTGAATTTGTAAATAATCAGAATTGCAACACTTAAAAAACATTTTATGTTCCTATAAATACTGGACATTTTTATTCCATTTTCTAAAAACCTTACATCAATAATTTATACTTTGTTTTAGCTGGTATCACTGTTCAATCATTTTCCATGGTGCTTAGAGTTTTAAAATGATTTTATGTTGGAAAATACACATCTGTAAAATTAGAGCAGCATAGTAAGTCCCCAGATCACTCTTATCACTCAGTTTCAATCTGGTAATTTGTGGATTTAAGTTTCATTTATAGTTCCACCTCTTCCACCTCCCGGTGCCCTGGATTATTCTGAATCAAATTCCAAAAAACACATTTCATTTGTAAATATTTCCCTGTCACTGAAAGAGCTAAAAGATCTTTTCAAAACAATGATGCCACACCTAAAAATTTTACAAGTGTTTTTTTTTTAAAGTATTATTAAATACCTGTTTATAATTTTATGTTTTTTTTGCTTATTTATTTTTTGCTTTATTTTATTTTATTTTGCTTATTTTATTTTTTTGCTTTATTTATTACTAATGTATGATATGTGGAGTCACCATGGTTCATATGATGTGTGTGTGGAGGTCAGAGGACACCTTTGTGGAGTTGGTTCTCTCCTTGCATCTGTGGGTTCTGGGGATGGAACTCAGGGCTCAAGCTTGTTCCGGTGGCAAGTCTTGCTCCTCCTCCCATTTTAAAAAAGATTTGAATATACTGATTTTATATACTTTATCTGGTTGTGTATCTCCTTTCTTTCTTTCTTTCTTTCTTTCTTTCTTTCTTTCTTTCTTTCTTTCTTTCTTTCTCTTTCTTTTCCTTTCTTTTCTTTTCTTTCTTTTTCTTTTCTTCTCTCTCTTTTTTTTTTTTTTCTTTTCTTTCTTTTTCTTTTCTTCTCTCTCTTTCTTTTCTTTTCTCTTCCTTTTAAGTGGGTAAGAGCTGCTTCTACCAGGTGGCTCATGATAAGTATCCGGTTCTCTCTCTCCTTCTGTCCCTGGTTAGGGTGGTCAAATGTCGTACTCTGTTTCTGTCATGTCGTCATCTGTTAAATTTGTAACCCTTCTCCCCTTTTTGTTATTTTTCCTTGGAGTCTTGAAGTCCTTTTGCCAGGGTCTTACGAGTTTCTAACTTTTTTTTTTCTTTTTGCCATAAGCTGTTCTAGGGTCATTTAAGTGTTTCTTACTCCAGACCTGTATTCCACCATTTCTCTTGGGAGACTTGCTTGCTTATGGGGGGAAATGGCCTTACTAATCTTGATCTGGGTTTTAGTTTTGTTTTTCAGTGTGGGAAGGATTGCTACTGTGACAGTCATTTCTGGGCTTTTCCAGAGATCAAAACTGGGTGGGGGTCTGGAGAGAATGTGTGTGTGTGTGTGTGTGTGTGTGTGTGTGTGTGTACACTTAAGTATTTCTGGACATGGTGCTGCACACCTTTTTGCCCAGCTTTTGAAAGGCTGAGGCAGAATGATTGTGAGTTCCTGGCTAGTCTGAGCTACATGGTGAGACCTGCTGTAACATAACAGTAGAAATGTGAAATTGTTTGCTGTGTTCATACGATCTTTCCCAATTCCAGATACAACAGTTTTATTTACCTCCATCACCTTTACATCTCAGTCTCCCACACTGTGCTTGAGTACCAAATTTCTAGCAACTCTTTGGCTTTTTCTGTAATGCCCAGGCTACTCCGTAGCAGCCCTAGCATTGCCTCTAGCAGTAGGACTACTGAAATATTTATTATTATTTCAGTACTATTTATTATTGTTGTGCATATGCTGTATGTACATGAGTGTGTGTGCTACAGTGTGCATGTGGAGGTCAGAGGAAAACTTTGTAGAGTTAAACATTTTCTGCCTTTATGTAGTTTTCAGGGATTGAATTCAGGTCATCATCAGGCTTACAAAACATGTATATTTACCTGCTGAGCCATCTTCCTTGGAACTGGCATTACAGGTGCTTGTAAGCTGTTCAGTATGGGTGCTGAATTTGGATCCTATGAGCCTACAAGAGCTCTTAATCACTGAACAGTTTCTCAAGACTATTATTATAGATTTATTTTTATCCCCCCCCCATCCCCACATATCAGTGGGAAGAGGGAGAAAGTGAAAGAAAGTGAGGACACTCATGTACCAAGGTGCACATGTAGAGGTCAGAGAAAACCTTGGGAATTGGTTCTCTTTTTCCACCTTGTTTTTGAGCAGGGTCTCTCTAGTTCTTTCTGCCCCTGCACTGAGCTTCAGCCAATTCTGTTGTTGCTTCCTGTTTGACTCTGTGAATGCTGTAGCTGTGATTACAGATGCAGCCACTGTGCCCAGTTTTTTTTTTTTTTTTTTTTTTACATAGAGTGCTCAGAAAGTGCTTTTACCCATTGAGCCATCTTGAAGACTCATTATTTAATTTGGTAGAGTTTTTTGTTTGTTTGTTTTGGTCCATGGGGGCATATCTCATAAAAAATGTATAGTCAAATTACTCTTTTAAAACAAATAGAAATAATTTCTTTGTGGTTGTGTCTCCACAAAAGTAGTTTTAATCGTTTGAGAAGTTGCTTTTTTAACTTTTTAAGCTCAAGGACAATTTTATTAGAGTTTCAAAGAACAGCCCTAGGACAGGCAACCTGTAAATCTTAGAACCTGCCCCAGGAAGAAGATGGAGAAAAGGAAGACAAAACCCTGCTATTTGTAAGCAACCACATGGAAGAAGTGGGAGTAAGGAGCTTCAGAGAAAAAAAAGTGTAAGAGACTGTGGTTACTATTAGAAAAAGAAAGAAGATAAAGACAAAGTTAAGTTTCTCTGGGTTGGAAAGGCAGACCAAAAAGAGCCACGCGCTGCAGTTCTAGAAGGAACTGCTGGAATTCCTTTTTTTTTTTTTTTTTTTTGATTTTCGAGATAGGGTTTCTTAGTAGCTTTTTGGTTCCTGTCTGGAACTAGCTCTTGTAGACCAGGCTGGCCTCGAACTAACAGAGATCCGCCTGCCTCTGCCTCCCGAGTGCTGGGATTAAAGGCGTGCGCCACCACCACCCGGCTGGAATTCCTTTTAAAAGACAATTTAATTTGTTTTATCATTGTACATAATATAGTTTGAAAGACAAATCTACAGAACAGGTATATTCATAAAAGTTCCATATCCCTCCTCTGTTTCCCTTCCTTCTGTTCTCTGTAGGTAACCAGTTTGATTTTAGACTTTAATTGTCATTCTGGTAAAAGTGAAGAAGAAAGGCAAATAGATAGTATATTCATGGATCTTCATGCCAGGCCTTCAAATAAGTAGGAACAGTCTCAGCTTACTTCTCCCTTTGACTCATTCAGAAAAGAGATGACTCTTAGCAATGTGTAGAAACCACCTTCTTTTTCTGTAAACAGCATAATATTCCATTCATTAGATAGACCATGGTTTTTTCAGCCTGTCTCATATAGATGCAAGCTACAAATCTTGCAAAAATAAACACACACATATATAATACATATATGTGTGTATAAATATTGTACTTTTTAGGATGGAATAGTGGGTCAGATAGTAAGTTTGGAGCTGGGGATATTGTAGCTCATTGGTGAAACTTAGCTAGCATGTCCAAACCTTTGGTTTGATTCCCAAAAAGTAAATCTGTAATTTTTATAAATAGTCTTTTCCATATGATTTGTGTCCACTCACACTGTCACAGGAGACTGCCGTTAACCTTACAGCTTTGTCAGCAGAATGTGTTTGTCAGACCTTAAAAGGTGTTTTGATTGGACTAGGGATATAACTCAGTAGAGTGCTTGCCTAGCATGCAGGAAGCCTTAGATTTGATCATCATTGTGGCATAAACCAGGCTCTGTGATGCTTCTCTGAAATCCTAGTACTCAGATTAAGGCAGGAAGACCAGAAATTCAAGGTCATCCTCTGTTCCATAGTTTGAGGCTTACTGGTACAGCATGAGACTCTGTCTCAAAATTTTTTACAATCAAAGTTTTAAGTACACGGTTACAAACCAAATCAATTGCATGAAGAACAATAAGCCCTCTACCCTGCTTTTTTCCAGTCCTATTTGGCGACAAACACTGTTAGCTGTTTTTATTTTTAGTTCTGTTGATTCACCCATAATCCTAGATAACTCTTTGTTAATTAATCTTAAACAGTAATTACTGATTCCCTAAAATGAAAATTGAATGTCTTTATAGTGCTTTTCTTTTTATGTCTTCTTTTGTGTTTCCCTGAAACTCTTCAGTTCTAGGGATTGAACCAAACACCTTTAAGAACCTTATCATTCCCAGCCTTTGTTCATTGTTTTCTATATTTATATTATGTTAATTATGGTATTGGTTAATTATGCTTAGAACCTCTTTATTGTTTCACTAACTTTGAGCAGCATCTCTTGATTCAGTACTTTGTAAGGCATGGAGAAGAATTTACCCAGGCTTGCTGTTCTACCTTCTTTAAACTAGACTTTTACTTTATGTGATAAATTAATTTTAAGAAAATGTATTCATTTATTTTGGTGTTTTGAGACAGGATTTCACTTATGTAGCCAAGGCTGGCCCTGTACTTATAATCGTCCTTCCTGCCTCTTCCTCGCTAATGCTGAAATTATAGGCATGTGCTATGATCCTTTAAATTTTGATGTGTGATCAGAGCCATGTTCTCAGTATTTCTTCCCTGTGTTAACTCCAGAAATAGAATATTTGTTGTGAATATTTATATAGAAGAACTTAATTCTACTAGGGCGTTAGAATATTTTCTTCTTGTTTGGAGAAGAATGTTAACATTAGGGTATGGTGAACTTTGTTACGGTTCATCCAGAATTTAACATTATGCTTCCCTACCTTTTTTACTAGCTTCAGATCTATATTTAAAAAGGGTTGCACTTATTTATGCGAGACAGGAAAGTCTGGCATCAACTTTGGGTACTTGTTTCATAGAATAGTATTCTTCCGTTCGTTTCCCTCTTCTAGATTCTTTATCCATCACCATCTTTTTTTTTTTTTTTTTATTCTGACATTATTTGCTTTTATCCCCTTTTTTCCAAACTTGAAATGGTGCTGTGTGAGCCTGGTCATAGTGGTCCATGCCTTTAATCCCCACATTCAGGAGGCAGAGACAAGATGGATCTCTGAGTTTGAGGTCAGTGATGGAGGTGGGTCATTTGTCTATCTGTTGCTTTCATTGGTTAATTAATAAAAAAAACTGCTTGGCCTTTGATAGGACAGAAAATTAGGTAGGCGGAGTAGACAGAACAGAATGCTGGGAGAAAGAAGCTGAGTCAGGCAGTCGCCATGATTCTCCTACCAGACACAGACGCAGGTTAAGATCTTCCCTGGTAAGCCACCTCGTGGTTATACAGATATTAGAAATGGGTTAGATCAATATGTAAGAGCTAGCCAATAAGAGGTTAAAACTAATGGGCCAGGCAGTGTTTAAAAGAATACAGTTTCCGTGTAATTATTTCGGGTAAAGCTAGCCAGTGGCCGGGAGCTGGAAGGCGGGAAGCGGCCCGCTGTCTCCCACTACAACAGGCCAGCCTAGTCTACATGGCGAGTTCCAGGATAACCAGAGCTACATAATACAAAGACCCTGTCTCAAAAAAAAAAAAAAAAAAGAAGAAAGAAAGAAAGAAAGGTGCTTGTGATTTTATGGAGGCTCTCCCCTTGCCTTCCAAGATCCCTTCATGTTCCTATTTCAGTCTATGTAGTCAGCTGTATTGTAATCCTGGCAGACCACTGTCACTACTTTACTGAGTTGATTCCATTATCTCCTGGTCCCTGAGCTTTTGTTTTGCTTTAATTTGTTTGCTGGAATACAAGTTCCAGTTGTAGGATTTACCAAAACAGTAGGCTTGTAGGAGTGCTTAAAAAGTAAACTGAGTTCTTGAGCACAGGTAACAAATGTATTCTTTCTCAACCTTGATTAATAATTTATATGGGCATTGATGTTTAGGGTGACAGAATTTCCCCTCAACTTTAACTTTGGGGATGGCACCACACATACATACATGTGAACACACACACACACAAATGCCAGGAGATGTAGGTCATAAAGGAGGACATTTCCTGGAGTAAATGGCTAGGTTGATTTGGGTTATGTTAAGTGTCATGTTACTATACATAGAGAGCTTTTAGAGTTAGAATTTGGATCTGAAACTCATGTGCAGGATGGAAACTGCTCGTTAGTTTTATATGAACTTGACACAAGCTATATTCATCTGAGAGGAGCGATCCTCAATTGAGAAATGCCTCTGTAAGACTGTGCTCTAGGCAAGCATGTAGGGTGATTGTAATTAGTGATTGTGGGGAGGGCCCAGGCCATTGTGGGTAGGGTCATACTTGGGCTGATGGTTCTGGGTCCTGTAAGCAAGCAGGTTGAGCAAACTGTAAGCAGCACTTCTCTATGGCTTCTTCATCAGCTCCTGCCTCCGAGTTCCTCTCCTGATTGAGTTCCTGCCTTGGATGATGAACTGTGGTATAAACCTAATAGACCCTTTCCTGTGCATGTTGCTTTTGTTCATGGTGTTTGACCACAGCAATAGAAACTCAAACTAAGATGGGAACTGCAGATAACAGTTTGGGAATCAGTGTTCAGGCGGTGGGTTGGAAACCAAAGGGACTTTAGGACTCTTTAGTTGGCAGATAGAGGGCAGGAGGAAGGGTAGACTCATTGGTCTGTAGGGGACAGTGCACATCCTAATAGACATCATGTCTTTTCCGTTTTTTGAGATGATGTTTCTCTGTGTAACTATTGTGACTGTCCTGTAACTCACTTTGTAGACCAGGCTGGCTTCGAACTCATAGAGATCTCCCTGCCTCCGCCTCCTGAGAACTGGAATGAAAGTGTGCTATAACGTCCAGTTGATGTTGACTTTTAAAAACATTTATGTGTGTTCTGTGTTTTGTTTATGTGTGTGCACACTTGTTATGGTACATGTATAGTGATCAAAGAACTATTTTCTGGAATCAATTTTCTTTTTCCACTCAAGTTATCAGGTTTGGCCACAAAATGCTTTTACCTTCTGACCCATCTCACTAGCTTTGGATTTCATTTATTTGTTATTTATTTAAGACAGGGTCTCAGTATATTGCTGAGGTTGTCCTGGAACTTGCCTTGTAGACTAGGCTGGCTTCAGATGCACAGAGATCTGTTGGAAGAGGGGCCGCTTGTTCTTCCCAGCTGCCCAGCTAGCTTACACCTGAAATAATCACACAGAAGCTGTATTAATTAAATTACTGCTTGGCCCATTAGCTCTAGCTTCTTATTGGCTAATTCTTACATCTTCACTTAACCCATGAATTCATGGCCTAACAGCAAAGTTTCAGCAGTCTTTCTCTGGCGGCAGATCCATGGCGTCTCTCTGACTCTGCCTTTTTTCTCCCAGCATACTGTGTACCTTTCCCTGCCTAGTTCTATTCTTTCCTGCCATAGGCTCAAAGCAGTTCTTTATTCATTAACCAATAAAAGCAATACACAGACAGAAGGACCTCCCACACCATTTCCTCTTTTCTGTTTAAGCGAAAAGAAAGTCTTTAACATAGTAAAATTACATATAACAAAAGAGGTATCAAGCAGGAATTACAGTTACAATGTTTTATTTTATCTTTTATCATAACTAAGAAAAACTATAAGTACAACTATAAATTCTTCAAGTCCATCAAAGACTCCAGAAGGATATAGTATTACCTAAGTAAACATATAAGTTCATTGTAAGCAACTTTCAAAACTCTAGAATTGACAGAGACATCTCACTACCTGGACAGTCACCCAAAGTTCTTCTGTACCTTCCCTGCCATAGGCTCAAAGCAGTTCTTTATTCATTAACCAATAAAAGCGACACACAGAAGAACCTCCCACACCAGACACCCACCTGCCTCTGCTTTCTAAGTCCTGGGACTAAAGGTGTGCACCCTCATATCCAACCCCGAGTTTTATTTTTAAGAACATTAAATCAGGAATCTGCACACAAATTTAACTCCCTGTTTATGTTTGTGATAGCTCCATGTGACTGATAATCCTCAAATCATTTGACTTTAGCAATTCTCTTTGGGATTATAAATATTTATGTATTCTCATTCTCTCTCCCTCTCTCCCTTTCTCCCTCTTCCCCTCTCCCTTTCCCTCCTTCCTTCCTTCTTCTTTTAAGGCTTGCATTGTTAGGCTGTATCTCTGCAGTAAATAGTAAATACTGGGGATCAGCAGAGAATGGTGATCTAGAACGCTGGCCTAACTGGAAAAAGCAGTCCAGGTTATCTTGATTGTTGTGACTAGAATATAAAACCAGCCTCTGTTCACTCATCACTGAAAGTTGCTTCTGTCTACTTGTCTGTTGGTTGACACTACAGGATGGGTAGGTAGGGCTTGGAATTAAGGAGGAAGAAATTTATGGTGTCCTCATGGCCCACTTCTTAGTATTTTCTTGGACAAATTGGTCTGGCCTTTCCACCTTGGTTTGACTTCCTTATAGGAAAAGTTTCACATTGCACAGGAGAGAGCACTTTAGCAGGAATATAAGTTGCAAATTATTAGTTCAGTGGTGCTTAAGCATGCTCAGGTGGCGGAATACCTCAGTGTCATGGTGTTCTGTGAAATGCTATGAAATATTTATATTTTAAACTTCAAACAACATGTCCTCTAAATCAGATGCTATTTTATATTGTATTTCAGAATAGTGACTAACAGGTGAGGATGGGTTAAGAACAATTTACAGTAAGAAAATTTAAAATTACATTACCTTATTTTAAAATGCAAATTGAGAAAAGGCCGTTTAAAACCTCCAGCATTTCTGGAAAGTACATTGAATAACCATTAAATTAATTGACTGTGGGAGAGACACAGGAAGCTGTAGTGAATGAGGACCGACCACACCTTCCCATTGGGGAGCTGTAGAGTGCTCTTTTCTCAGTATACCATTATTAATTACCATCTTCATCAGAAGCAGGAGTGCCTCTTGAGCTTGGGCCTATTTACCCTGTCTAATGGGATAGTGAGGATCATCAGACCCTCACTTGAAGTGTCTCTGCCAGCTTTATATAGTTATACCCCAGCTGCATGTGATCTTGGCAGCATTTGCAGAGGGTGGGAGGTTAACTGAAGGGAAGATTCCATGCAGCTATGGAGAGGTCATCATTTATTTGGCCTGAGACTCTTATTGGTGCAGATGTTTTATAGTCACCCATGCTTTGTAAGAAAGCCCAGTAAATTTATTGGTTCTCCAAGTTGAGCTTTGGTGGATATGTACATCATCTGTCATAGGTACCCTATCTTGGGGGTGAGAATGTGGACTCCCATTTGTTTATCTTGCTCTAGGTAAAGTTCAATAAGAGTGTTAAAGAACCATTCACAGAAACTGAAACGAGAAGGAAGGCCTTGATATCCAGAGGAATGGATTTTGTTGAGTGTAAACTAATGACATTCTAGGGAAAGATACACAGCACACAGTTAAAACATTACTTAGGGCCTCCCACATAGTAAGACTGTTAATAAATTTTGACTACCACTGTTACCAGGAAGAGAAGGTAGATATTTGGAAATTACTGGCATGAGTGAAAAAGGTTAAGCTGTGAAAATTATTTCAAGACTGAGTAGAGCAAAATGAGATAAGATTTAAATCCAGGGGAAGAGACTGAATTAAGTAGTGTTGTGTTTGTTCAGTGGAAATGGGAATCTAGGAAGGTTTCATGGTGGGTTATTGATGTTCTTTGAAGGGATAGTTTTTTTTTGTTGTTGTTGTTTTGTTTTCTTGAGACAGGGTTTCTTGTAGTCTTGACTGTCTTGGAACTTTGTAGACCTGCTGGTCTCGAACTCACAGAGCTCTGCCTACCTTTGTTGGAATTAAAGCCTGTACTACCACTGCCCAGGGAAGAGATAGTTTTAATAGTAGGTGTTCATTTATTTACAAAATCAATGCAGAAAGCATTGTCTTTGATACCTCCTCCCTATAGTATTTTCATTTCTCTATCCTGTTCTAAACTACTGCTAACTTTATTTTTTTTTTAAAAAGATTTATTTTCATTTTTGTGTATTTATTTGTGTGTGTCTGTCCACTGAGGCTGGAGGAGGGGCCTTGGTTCTCCTGGAGCTGAGGTAACTCTGAACTTCCCAGTGTGGGTGCTGGGAACTGAACTCCTTTTCTTGCAAGTCAGCAAGTGTTCTTAGCCACTGAGCCATTTCTTCAACCTTAAATTTACTTTAAGTAGACACAAAAAATAAAGTATAAAAGAATAATTTGGGCCTTATCAAAATTAAAATCTTTTGCTTTTCAAAGTATGCTATTAAGAAAATGAAAAGACAACTTACAGATTTCTAAAAATCTTACATATTTTACTAGCTCTTCTAATTTTTACTGCTGCCTTCATGTAAAACATATATTGTATATGTTATGACTTACTAAGACAAACAACCCAAGATTTGAATAGACATGTAATAAAGGAAGATAAGTACATTATGCCAAGTAAGCACATGAGAAACTGCTTAGTATCATCATTTATTAGGAAAATGCCAATTAAAATTACATTGAGAAAGTCTGTATACTCCTGATACGATGGCTAAGATGGAGACTGGCTGTCTCCTCAGTGAGGATGTAGAGGACGTTGAACCCTCATGCTGTCAGTGGTTTCAGAGGGGCGATCTGGAATTAAACTCATATGTACTATTTCCCTCTCTCTCAGTTTTTGTTATGGCAGACAGTGTTAGGGCTTTATTTAGTCCTATTCTGCTGTACCCTCATACATTCTCATGTATGCATCTGTGTGAGTCTAGCATGAGAGGAGAAGATAGATGCATATCTTCTGATTGGAGAGAAGGGTCCTTTGAACGCCTGTAGACTTAGTTGCTCTCCCTGCCTGCATTGGAGTTAGCTGGCCTCACATTAGTTTTGGGCTGATTTGGTTCCATCTTGTGGGATATTGGAGAAAAAGTAGACCACTCACTCAGTTTTGGTGGTACTTTGAGTTGAAGTCTTCTACCCACCAGTCAGCTGCTACTGTTTACATCCTATAGGTTGCTCAGACAGCTGCTCTATGAATTCTGCCCTGATTTCACAGATTCATTTTATAGCTGTGGGGACAGGGTGGGATGTGCCTATGACATTTACCTGGAACATAAACATATACGTTTCTTTCTTTTTATTCTTTCAATGTAGTCATTGGACTGTTCCAAGGTGTTGAGAGTGTTCTTATTCTGGAAAATGCTCATCTACTTTCCAACCAAGAACTATGGGAAGGTGAGGACCTGGAAAGGGGACATTAAAAACAGCTGTTAGTTGTGCACCATGCCATTCTCCCCTTGAGAATAGTGCTAAGTCTATGTTACATTTTTTGTCGGTACCATTTATGCCTTATAGGCATGCATTGCTCAACGCTGTCCCTTTTGTGACTTTTGTTTTTATGCTTTCTCATTCTGAACCCTATTTCATATTCTTTTCTCACTATCTCTCTGGTTCTCTTTTCTGTAGCCATTTGTTGAATTACTCTTGATTTAATTCAGTTTTTTACTCTTTATTTGAGTTATTCTTAATAGGTTTTTCTGCCCCCCCAATAATAGTCCCGTTCCCCCCCCCCCCCTCCGCTGATGCAGTAGGCCAGGGTAAGCCAAATTGAAAAAGTATAACAAAAAGTTTTTTGAGCAAAGCAGCTCCTGGGTGAGTTTTCCAGTTCCAGAGATCTGGAGAAGCTGCATCCCTGAATTAAAGCAGGGAGACTTTATAGGTTGCAGGTGAGGGGTGATGATGTGCCTGCCACAAGCTGGGCTTGTGCTCAAATATGTTCAAAAGCTGAATGGTTGGGCAGGGATTTGGTCTGCTGACTGCAACCAGAGGAAGTTTCTATAGTCAACAAGAATTTGGAACTAGGCTTTTTAGTGTCTTTTTTTTGTTCAGAGACTCTGAGCAGGCGGGGGTGGGGGGGGAGAGAGAGAGAGAGAACCATTCAAGGGTAAGCTAGAGGTTTCAGTCAAACAAACATCCTGATTTTTTTTGGGTACATGGTTGCCTGTTCAAATCTGGATACTTCCTGTTGGCATGAAACAATGTGGGGAGGGGGAGTTAGGTGTTGGTGGACTCATCTGAGCTCAGTGGGAGATATGGGTGAAGAAGCATTCAGTTAACAGGCACTATGGAGACCTCATTAATACGTTCCTGGAGAAAGTGTACAAGATAAAGTGCTAGAAGAAAAAATAGATTATTAAACCACCTGCTTTATAATCAGGCCTAGCTATGGGAAGAGTGTTATAATAGGAGTGGCAGGGCTGCGTTCCCAGCACCCCGGCCGCCTGCTAGCTTATGCCCCAAAATAACAACACACAAATTGTATTCTTTTAAACACTGCTTGGCCCATTATATCTAGCCTCTTCTTGGCTAACTATTGCACCTGGACTAGCCCATTTCTAATAATGTGTGTAGCATCCCAAGGTGTGCTTACTGGGAAGATTCTAGCCTATGTCCATCCTGGGTCGGAGCTTCATTGTGTGCGCCTGCCCGGGAGAGGGGAGCATGGCGTCTCTGAGCTCACTTCCTCTTCTTCCCAGCATTCTGTTCTGTTTACTCCTCCCACCTATGTTTTAACCTATGAGGCCAAGCAGTTCCTTTATTACTTAACCAATGACCTTCCTCCATCAGGAAGAGTGAAGACTGCCAGAAAGAATGGGATGGAGATATCCCCTGGTTGTATTGGTGAAGTCTTTCAGACAGTTTGTGGAATGATTTGATATTAGTTTCCACCAGGCCAGATTCATTGATACAGTACCAGCACTCTTTCCCCAGGAACATACAGGTGCCTGTAAAACAGCTGGAACAGATTCACACCTTGGAGTCATAGCAAAGGCTATGGCTTTGGGTTAAAAGGCATGAATATTTTTCCTATGTCTAGAGAGCCTGGTTTTAGCCCAATGAAACACTCCTGTAAGTCTATACTTAGAAGACAACCAAAGGAAATTTAAAATCTTGAGCTTGTGACTGAATAGTGAGTAGTCAGTGCTCTATCAGTTTATCAGAACTCCATTTATCAATGCTAAAACTCTGAACCTCTGAAATCCCAGTGTAACAATAGCATGGAAAGGGGACAGAAGTCCAAAACATCTTTACATACTTTAAATCATTTACTTACACCTTTACAACTTGCATTTATATCTTAAATCATTTTCTGTGTTCCTTTAGTAGAAAGTTACATTTAAAACCTGTTTATTCTTTACTATGAAGCCTGTGAACAAGGCAAACCTGACTAATGAACTACCAAGATGGTTGTAGCCTTGGTGGCGGGGGTGGGGTGGGGGGATAGGGATCGTGGTGTTTGCTGTTAAACTGGCAAAGCTATCAGTAGCTTAGTCATCAAACACCATCAGATCTGAGAAGGGTAAATTTCACCTGAGTAAGCAGAAATGCAGACCAAGCAGCTTCTTAATCTATTAAAAAAGGCAGGTATTTACTGACTACCTACACTGCTACCCCAGTTTCCTCTTGGTCACTAGGGACAGAGGTCCCAGGGCAGCATCAATCTTCAGCTGCCGGGCCTAGAAGATCTGTCAGATTTTCCTGTTGAGTATGAAATGGAGGGACCAACCTACTTTGTCTAGGCAAAGCATGACAGTCAACTGGCAGCAGTTGAGGTGAAGGGTTGTTTTTTTACCCAGTGACCAACTTTGCCACTTTTAAAGCAAACTCCAGGTGGAGGTTCTTCTGTGTTCATCATCTTCTTTGGAGGAGATAGGGGTGCTTTCAGAAGCCAGCAAATCTCTTATTTTAAAATGCAATATTCTCAGATCGCTGAAGCATTTGAGGACCATTATCTCTTAAGTATGTCTAAACTAGACAAGTGTTACTTATTTGTAGTTACTTGTTTTGGGCTTAAAACTTTGAAAACATATGTAAGAAGCTAAATCTGAACATATCAAAGAATTTGATCCATTCAGAGGTGACTTAATTTGTATGTCTTAATTATCTTTAACAGTTTTTATAAGATTAGGATTTTATAGCTGTATCCCTGTTAAGTTTAGTCTTAAAAAATAACAATTTCAAAATTGAGCCTCTTTTAATATCAAGATAAGACTTTTAACTCATAAACACAGTCCACAAAGAGACTGGGAACTTTCTTGACCCTTTTTACTACACCATTATAGAACAGTTCTTTGTGTGACTTAGTTTACCAGACTAACTACAGCTTCACAATGTTAGTTAAAGCAGGGAGTTAGACATAGTAACATTTCTAAACTGGTCTCTGTCAGCCCGAATAGACCTAGGTAAAGAGAGACCCTTTGCCATACTGCTTAGGTTACTACTGTCTTGCTGCATCATAAGGTAGGGGTACCCCAGTCTCTGATGTTTAGCTGTGGTCCTAAGTTTTAGCTTTTTATCTATTTATCAAGATCACATATTAGCAAGGCATTATAATAAAATGTCTTATATAGTTTAAATTGTCCTGTAGCCTTATAAATTTAAGCATTGTAAATCTTTTTCTTAAAAATAGCCAGTTTATTTAAAATTTCTGTAAAACTCTAAAATTTTCTTTTAAAGAACTTTAAGATCTCTCAACTGTGTGTTCTGGTTATCCAAGTAAAGTACCCTTTCTTTCAAGAATGAAGACATAGAGTACAACCATAATTTGTAGAAGGCAAAACCAAGTTTGACAGCATAAACAATTCAGTGTCTCTAAAATCAATAGTAAGTGGATTACTCTTACATTACAAAGTCTGGCTGCCAGCAAGATATGTCCCTTGTACATGAACATATTGAGGTGCAGCTTTAATACCTCATTAAGCCAGCATTGTTTTAAATTCTAGCTTTTATAAAACTTTTTTTTCAGGACAATTCTTATTTTGAGGAATATTTTGTTTTGGTTTTTTAGTTTTGTTTGATTATGTCATAGTTTATTACTATTTGCTCATTTTAGTTTTTTATATCATTAATCTAATTTAAACAATCTGTTTTCCATGTCCAATAATTCCAGTACCTGAAGTCTTAGAAAAGTTTGATTCTGTCATTTTTTTTATTTTTGAACCTCTTTATTAATGGTATTATTATTACATACATATATATATACATATACAGGTATAGTGCACATGTCTGTACATATGTATGTATGTGTGTATATTAAACATATATGTTGTATGTGTATATTTGTGTGGGCCCTGGCCTGTGTTTAGAGGTCAGAGGACACCTTCAGGAATTCTTTCTTTCCTTCCACCATGTGGGGCTCAGGGATAAAACTCAGGTTGTAAGGCATGGTGACAAGCACCCTTCCCTGCTGAGCCATCTTGCCACCTCCTATGGTCTTGTTACTTGAAAGGTTTCCTGATTTTGCCCATAGTGCATTTGTTTGGTTAGTTTTGGTTTTTTGAGACAGGGTTTCTCTGTGTAGCCCTGGATGTCTTGGAACTTGCTCTGTAGACCAGGCTGACCTTGAACTCACAGAGATCTGCCTGCCTCTGCTTCCAGAGTATTGGATTAAAGGTTTATACCACCACCACCTGGCTGAGACTAGTAGTTTTTATTTCAGTATTTGAGGTAACATGCACATGGATTTCTTTGTTGGTCACTTTTATAGTCCTTGTTTAAATGGTAGGAGAGAATTTGTAGTTAGGCTTTCTACCAGAATTGGTTACTTTGGCATCGCTGTGGCCATAGTTCCTGACAGAAATGACTGAAGGAGGAAAGATTGGTTTTGGTTTGTCATTTCAGGGAGCTTCAGTCCAGCATGGTGAAGAATGCATGATAGAGCAGCTCAGGTCTGAAGCAAGCTTTCTTGTTAGACTATCTTTGGACTGCCAGCCTGCAAATCATGACCCAGAGGCTTAATTATGAAAGCTCGGCCTTAGCTTATACTTGTCCCACTAGCTCTTATAACATGAATTAACCTGCTTTTATTAATCCACATTTTACTTGTGGCTTTTTACCTCTCTTTCATTCTGTATATCCGATACCCTCTTTGTCTTGTTGATGTCTCCCCTGTGCCTCTATTATCTCCCCCTACTTCCTCTCTCTGCCTGGACGTCCCGCCTATACCTCCTATTGATCATTCAGCTCTTTATTAAACCAATCACTACAATATATCTTTACATAGTGTACAAATATCCCACAACACAAGTCATGGCAGATGAGTGTGTAAGAGGCTGTTTGCCTCATGGAGGATCAAGAAACAGGGAGAGGAGGGGAAGCCAGTGTTTAGCTGGCTTTCTTCTTTTTCCTTTTCACCTCATCTGGGTTTTTAGCCCAATGGGTAGTGCTGCCCACATACAGGGCAGATCTTTTTACTCAGATAATCCTCTCATCTCTTAGGTCAGTGGTCCTCAACCTGTGGGTTGTGACCCCTTTAGGGTAGAACGATCCTTTTCACAGGGGTCGCCTAAGACCATGGGAAAACACAGATATTTACATCCACATCTTCATGGCTATTCACAGCTCTGGCTATCTACAGCTCTGGGTATCCACAACTCTGAGCATCCACATCTTCATGGGAATTCATTGCTTTGGTTATCTACAACTCTGTGCATCCACATCTTCATGGGCATCCACATCTTTATGGGCATCCACAGCTCTGGGTATCTACAGTTCTGGGCTTCCACAGTTCTGGGAGTCCTCAGCTCTGCTCGAGCTCTTTCCCAGATTATCTACTCCACCCAGCCAAATCTCAAAATGTTTTCTTCATGTCCCACCTCTTTAGGATTCCTCTATGGAGTGTTTTGAAAGTTTGTATCATTAAAAACTTGAAAATAGGAGTCAAATAAAAACCATTATCTTCTGTTGCCAAAAATTTTGAAAAGAAATTGCACATTCTTTTTTCTTAATGCTGCAAGGACAGGAGGAGGATGTCAGATTGAGTAGGGGTTTTATAATTGAGTTAAATATCTTCATGCAGAAAATATTGTATGCTGTTCACTTTACTCATTTTGTTGCAGAGAAGAAAGAACATTGTTCTTTCTGTGCAGACTGTCCATAGATACCCTGGATCATGGGCTTTGCTTGGAATATCTTAAGTTCGCAAATCCTCAGCATTTGGCTTTACCAATAACTTGGCACTTAATTGTGTATTTCCTTATGACAGTTTATGGTTGCCTGTTTACCTTCATGTTTTATTATGTTTTGTCTCCTTGACTGGGCTGTAAGAGTCATTATCTGTATGTATTTAGATTACTCATAAGTATGTGTTGAATGAATTAAATTTAGATGACTTGAATGATAGTTGGAACCTAGAAATATTTATAGAGTGCACAGTTGAGTGTATCACAGCTCTACATATTGTTTCTTTCTCCAGGAACAAGTAGTTTTCATATGAATCATGGGTTGCTTACTCATCGCTCTCCTCAGGGAATTTCATTTAGTTAACAAACTTACTGAGTGCTTGTTAAAAGCCAGTCCTTTTGTTAGGGGTTTGGGAATGCAGGGGGAAAAATGAAACAAAGTCTAGTGGGTAATATCAGGTATGTATGTGTAAGTGGGTAGCATAGCATAAGGCCTGAGAAGCCATATCAGAAAGCTTTGAAATGAACCTTGTGAGGATGTGGAGAGAGCAACTGTTTTTTTTTTTTGTTTGTTTGTTTTTTGTTTTGTTTTGTTTTTCCGAGAGAGGGTTTCTATGTAGCTTTGGAGCCTGTCCTGAAACTAGCTCTTGTAGACCAGGCTGGCCTCGAACTCACATAGATCCGCCTGCCTCTGTCTCCTGAGTACTGGGATTAAAGGCGTGTGTTGCCATTGCCAGGCTACTTTTGGCATGTAATTTCTTTCTTTTCTTTTCTTTTTTTAAAATTTATTTATTATGTATACAGTAGTCTGTCTGCAGGCCAGAAGAGGGCACCAGACCTCATTACAGATGGTTGTGAGCTACCATGTGGTTGCCAGGAATTGAACTCAGGACCTTTGGAAGAGCAGGCAATGCTCTTAACCACTGAGCCATCTCTCCAGTCCCTGACTTGTAATTTCTACAGGACAGTGTAATCGTTTGTACATATGTCTGCAAGTATGCATGTATATGTGCACAAGTGTGTGTGGTTGTGTTTGTGGTATATGTACATGTGAATGTCAGGTTGATGCTGCTGTTTTTTTAAACCTTTTTTTATTCCCTTTGCCTTATTTTTTGAGATAGGGTTTCTCATAGAACCTGGTATACAGTTTCAGCTAGGCTGGCTGGCTAGCAATTCCCCCAGGGCACATCTGTCTGCCCACCCCCTGCCACCACTGGGAAGGGGTTACAAATGTATGCTACTCTGCCTAGTTTTTATGTAGCTGCTGGGGAACTGCACAAAGGTCCTCACTTTATTCATTAGGACAAATCCCTAGCCCTACTGACAAATCCCTATATGACTGTCATAAAATGCTACAGATACTCTCTAGCTCATAATATTGTCATGTAGGCAAACTTGAAGTGTAATACATTAGGACTGGAAAGATGGTTCAGTGGTTAAGATCACTTGCTGCTCTTGCAGGGGACCTGGATTTGGTTCCTAGCACCTACGTGGTGGCTTATAACCATCTGAAACTCCAGTTCAAACTCCAGTTCTGGAGGATCTGATGTTCTCATCTGACCTCTGTTGTACCAGACAATTTACTCATGTTGCATATCCATACAGACAGGCAAATACTCATACACATAAATTTAAAACATCTTCAAAATACAGTGAAGCTTTCAAGTTAAATAGCACAGTAGATAGTAATATTGAGCTAGCCCTTCTCAAATAGCTTAATGCAGGTACAAGGCATGTGTGTGGGTTAAGCCTAATGGGAAACTTAAAATGACTAGGGCAGGGGTGATGGGCAGATGAGGTTGAAGGGTCTCATCTGAGGATGAATTGTAAATAGTCTTGCAATTTCATGTTTTGGTTATTATCTTGTTTTTAAGCTTCTGAATACATTGGGAATTTATGCTTTTGTTTTGGTTTTTAAACCGTAATAACATCCTAGGCTGTAGCACGTCAGCTAGGAGCCTGGACTTTGGAGCTTAGTGGCCTCAGTTCTAAAAGCCAGACTTCAGGCAGCTAACCTAATTGACGCATACTTTAGTTTTTCACCAGTATAATTGATAACACACCTGTCTTGCATGTTTGCTTTGTTTTCTGTTTATTATGTTCTTTGAACCTCTTGGATTTGAAACTATGAAATATTTAGTCTGAGGAAATCATAGTTGGTAGTGTGCTTGCTTAGCATGTGTGTCTTAGTCACTGTTCTGTTGCTATGAAGCAACACCATGACCAAGGCAACTCTTATAAAAGAAAACTTTTAATTGGGGGACTTGCTTATAGTTTTCAGAGGTACAGTTCATTATGGCAGGGAGCATAGGGAAAGGCAGGTTTGGTGCTGAAGAAGTAGTTGAGAGCTATATTCTGATCTGCAAGCAGACAGAGAAAAGTGGGCTTGGTTTGGGCTCAGTTCCCTCCCCTTTTATAAAATAGATTTTTTTCTCACATAATATATCCTGATTATGGTTCCCCTCCCTCTACTCCTCCCAGTTCCTTCTACCTCTCCTCCCTTCTGAGTACCTTTCTGTCTTTTATTAGAAAGAACAGGCTTTTAAGAGAGAATAATAAAACACAATAAAATAAGAAAAACCATCACATTGAAGTTTGACAAGACAAGCTAACAGAAGGAAAAGAGCCCAAGAGAAGACACAAGAATCAGAGACCCATATTACATATACAAAACAGTTATCAAGAAAGAATTATAGTTACAATATTTAGTTAATTTACATTTGGAAAATACTCTATCATCTATCCTATCTTTGTGACTCTTAAGTTTTATATCTAATTAATCTTTTATCATAACTATGGAAAACTATAACTATCTGTCTTCAACTCTTTAAAGACCCCAGAAGGATATAATATTACCTAAGTAAACAGGAAGTTCATTATAAGCCACTTCCAAAACTCCAGATTTGACAGAGACATCTTGCTGCCTGGACAATCACCCAAAGTTCTGTAATGTTGGGGCGTTCATCTTTAGCCCACAGGCCCATAGTATCTGGCAGACTTTTCCATGAAGCAGGAAATTTGAAGATCTGTTCTGCCTTGTAATGGCAAAGTTCATTAATTGCTTTCTTCTGTATCCTGCAGAATATCTGGCAGTTTTTTTCTGTGAAGCAGGAACCCTGAAGGATCATTTGTCTTTTGGAAAGTTCATCAGTCACTTTTCTGTGGTTTCGGCATGTCCAGTTCATACAGCATACCATAAAGCATTCTAGGCAAGAGCAGTTTCTTGTTCAAATAGCTAGCCTTGTCACATTGAAGGCAAATTCCATAATGAGTTTCTTTATTGCCCATCATCCTTGCTGAAGTAATTGGTACTGCCAGAAGCAGACATGTCTCACTGTTGAGAAAAGTCTTAAGTTCTTAAAACATTTTAAATGCCATATTCTGTAGGTTTTGAAAGATTTGAAGAATAACTATCCATTTGAAATATATCTGTACATTTGGAAGACCTAAGTAACATGACTACAATTTGACTACTATAGATGACTATCTATTAATCTTTATTTTATACATTACCTATTAAATAAGCTGCACAAACACAATAACTTAAACAAGAGCAGAAATACATATACATGGCACAACAAAATCAATCTTTAATTTGTATCAGTAGACCAAGATTCATACCAAACCAAAAGTATTCCTCTTTTTTTTTTTTTTTTAAGAAATTGACTGTGGCCATTAATCAGTTTTAATCAACCTCCTTTAAATGAAAACAAACATTTATAAACAATCATTTTTGGAAATATGAGCGTAGTTTTCTCCAAATTGCTTCCTGCTGTGGTGAAGTATTTTTAGGGTTCATGGAGACCTTTCAGAGGTTCTTGTCTCATCAAATCAAATTAGCCTTGAAGGAATCCACAAATTCTCATCTTCTGTGGAAATAAAAGCTGAACCTCTTTTCCAAAACAGCATATTCTTACCCTTAGACTCAAATTTTGAAGTCAAGATACCTTTATGTTTGTTTAACTTAGCAGCCCCCAGAATCAAATGTCTCTCTGAAGTCAAAAAATTCAAAGAAAACACAATAATATGCATAATCCAGATTCTCTGTATTTTTCATCTTTACGTGGCTTATTTTTCTTTACTCCTTTTATCTGTGACTGTCTGTACTCTTTTATATTACTTTTAGTGTCTCTTTATAAAGACTTTACTTCTTTTTATAACTGTCTATACTTTTTCCTCTCTCCCCCAAGCCTACGTACATTTTTAAACACACTATGTCTCATTTAGAGGTCTTTTATGTCTGAATCTGTCCTATTGTGTATCCGAAATTCTTTTCTTACAAGGAGCTTTTTAAAATGGTAAGCAGTGTGGTTGCAGCATCCCTGGATGCTGGCTCTCAGTCTTTCAATATAGCGGAGGTATGTTTACTGCCAGCTCTGGGACTGCTGGGTGGGAGCCGTGCTCACCACCTCAACTCTGGGAAGCACCATGCAGCCTATAAGCCCTTTTTGTCTAAGTAAAACTAAATCTCCTGTGTAGCGCTGCATGGCCTAGAAATGTCTATTTGTAAGGTGAGGGGAATCCACCATGCTTTCCTTCCTGTGCACACCCTGCTTTCCTAGGCGGAGTTGATAAAGTGTCAGACATGTTCTTAGCTACTTTCCTCCTAACTCCTAGCAGGCATACAAGCACCCAGACCTGAAGTGTGTGGCTGGCCACATGAGCTAGCCCCAAATGTATGGGTTGCCATTTTGTAGGCAGACTGCTCGTTCATTTCCTGGCTATCCAGACCCGAATAATAACACAGAAACTATATTAATTACAATACTGTTTGGCCTATTAACTCAGGCTTCTTATTAACTAACTCTTATATCTTAAATTAACCCATCCTGTTTTATATTTTACCTTGAGGCTCATGGTTTACTGGTAAGGTTTTGGGAGCTACATTGTGTCTCTTTGATTCCGCCTACTTTCCCTCTATATCTTTGTTTAGATTTCCTGTTTGGCTTTACTCTGCTAAGCCATTGGCCCAAACAGATTTATTCATTAACTAATAAGAGTAACACATATACAGAAGGACATCCCACATCACAAAATGTCTCAATTTTAAGTCAGTTTTACCCCATCTTGATTTTGATGTAATTAAAGCCATTAGTGTGCCCCCTCACCTTACTTGTTATTGTTGTGGCTTTAACAGCCCAATTTGATGGTGCAGGCTTTTGGATACCTTTGAGGAAGGAGCAGTAGGAGGAACTCTCAAAAGATTAGACAGAAATGAAAGAACTGTAGACAGGCAAAGGGGGATGAAATAACCTCAACTATTAACATTAAGTTAAATTCTCTTCCATGTAGACTGTGTTGCCTATAGAGATAGTCTTGTCTCCCTCCCTTCATCTCTTCCCGTCCTTTCTTTCTATTCTTCCTTTCCTTTTCCTTCTCTTCTGTCTTATTATCTTGGGCAAGTTCTCCAGTGTAATGAAAGAGTGATTTCCCTTGTGCTGTTCTCAATCATGGAACAGTTAGTTTTTTACCTTTAAATATAATATTAACTGCAGTGTTTTTTTTTTAATTTCAATTTTATGAGTATGAGTGTTTTGCTTGCATGTATGATTGTGTACCATAGGCATGCCTCATGCCTACAGAAGCTGGAAGAAGAGGTTGAATCCCTTAGAACTAGAGTTACAGATGATTGTATATCGCCATGTGAATGCTAGGAACTGAACCCAGGTTCTCTGAAGGAACAGCCAGTGCTCTTTATCTGTTGAACTGTCTTTCCAGCCCCAAATGCAGGTTTTTGTTAGGTATCCTTTATCAAGATGAGGTATGTTCCTTTCAGGTTTTTGAAGTTTTAAAAATTATGTTGTTAAATTTTTTTTTAAAAAAATATTTATTTATTTATTTAGTATACAATATTCTGTCTGTATGCCTGAAGGCCAGAAGAGGGTGCCAGACCTCTTTACAGATGGTTGTGAGCCACCATGTGGTTGCTGGGAATTGAACTCAGGACCTTTGGAAGAACAGGCAATGCTCTTAACCACTGAGCCATCTCTCCAGCCCCCTATGTTGTTAAATTTTGTTAAGTGTTTTTTCTTGCATCAATTGATAATTTTTTTCTAATGTAGCCTATTAGTATTGGATTGTACTAATCAATATTAGGTGATATTGATTTTTAAATACTGAGCCGGTCCTACGTTTCTGGAATAAGCCACACCTGATCAGGATGAATATTGTGGAATTCTATTTACTAATGTAATTTTTATTAAAATACTTTGTTACATATTTATTTAGTGTGTGTGTGTGTGTGTGTGTGTATGAGATACAGACTTGATAGCAAGTGATTTTCCCTGCTGAACCATCTCACTAGCTAATGTTTTTATTTGCTAATATCTTGTTTAAGTTTTTGTGGGATATTATGCGGGATGCTGGTCTATGTGGTGCACATCTGTATTTATTATTTTTTTTATAACATAATTCTTTACTGATTCTTTGGGAATTTCACATCATGCACCACATTCTTGCTCACCTCCCAGTCCTTCCATATCCTGCTACATCTGCTTTTGGGATGAGAGTAAAACCGTTCTTGTAAATATATTGAAACTTGTTCCTCTTTCTGTTTTTGGGGAGATCTTATATTGCTTTGGCATTAAGCCTTCACTTGTTTAATAAGATTCTTTGAGTCTACCTGCATCTATTGAGGGATTTGTGGGTCTTCTTTTATCTGTGTAATTATTCTTTCTCATATTTATTCCTTGGTATAGTTCATATATTTACATCTAACATTATTATTATTATTATTATTATTATTATTATTATTGTATAGTCTTAGAGGTTCTCACTAGTCCAAACTGGCTTCAAACTCATAATGACCCTCCTGCTTCAGTATCCCTAGTGCTAGGATTACAGGCATATGTCACTTATACCTGATGCCTGATGTCTGTTCTTCACACATGAGCGTGTCATCTCTTACTTTTTTTTTTAAAGATTTATTTATTGTGTATACAGGATTCTGCTTGCAAACATGCCTTCAAGCCAGAAGAGGGCACCATATCTCATTATAGATGGTTGTGAGTCACCATGTGGTTGCTGGGAATTGAACTCAGGACCTTTAGAAGAGCAGGCAGTGCTCTTAACCAGGGAGCCATCTCTCCAGCCCTTACCTCTTATTTCTAATGTTGAGTAATTTGTGTTTGAAATGTCTTGTTTTCTTCAGAGTTTTCATGCTCAAGGTTGAGCTTTTGGACTGTGATGTTACAATTTTTATCAAATTTAGAATTTTTTTTATCATTATTTCCTTCAGATACAGTTTTTTTTCACTCTATCTTCCTTTTTGGAGAATCATGGGCATGCAGTTGGCCCATAGTCTGTGAGACTCAGTTTTACATACCTGTAAGCCTCCTCTTCCATAGGGATTTCATTTAGATAAGTTCTGTTGTTTCATCTTTTGTTTTGCAGAGATAGGGTTTTTCTTTGGTGGCCTAAGCTGGCCTCAACTCACTCTATATAGTTCAGCCTCTCTCAGCCTCTTGAGCTCTGGATTGCAAGCATGCACTCCCATGCCCAACTGCTTGTTGTATTTTAAGTTCACTGTTTTTTTCTTCTGTAGAGTGTAATCTGTTGTCAATTCTATTTAGTATGTTTTTCATCTTATATAGCTCCCTCCACTTTTTTTTTTTTTTGACACTGGAGACTTTAATTGTGTGAATCAAGTGCTCTCCCACTGAACTGATTCTCCAGCCTGTCTCCTTACTTTATGTTTTATTTTGAGACAGGGTCTCATCAAATTGTTCAAAGTAGTCTTGAATTCTTACCTAGGTATGCCTTGAGCTTGCAATGTCTCCTTAGTAGCTAGAATTATCCGATGAAACCATTAGCCCTAGTTTAATGTTTTTTTTTTTCATCTAGAAATGCAGTTTAGACTATTTTTGAGTCTTCTATATTTTAAGGGTTTAAATAGGTAGAATGCAGTTATCAATAACTATTTGAAAGTTATGTCTGCTAATTCTAAATGGTGCCTTTGTTATGGGTTGTATTTTCCTATGGTCTAAAAGTTTTGATTGAATATTAGATACCATATATTTTGTCTTATTGGGTACTAGATATTTTTCTTTTAAAAATATTTATTTTTTAGAATCATTTATTATTATTATTAACTCATTATTTTCATTGTTTTTATTGAACTATATATTTTTCTCCTCTCCCCCCTTTCCTTCCCCCTTCCTTTTTATCCTCCCCCAAGATCCCAGTGCTCCCAATTTGCTCAGGAATTCTTGTCTTTTTCTACTTCCCATGTAGATTAGATTCATGTATGTCTCTCCTAGGGTCCTCTTTGTTGTCTAGGTTCTCTGGGGTTGTGAATTGTAGGCTGGTTTTTTGTTTTGTTTTGTTTTTGCTTTATGTCTGAAAATCACTTATAAGTGAGTACATGTTATCATGTTATATTTGTTTTTCTAGGTCTGGGTTACCTCATTCAATATGATGTTTTCTAGATCCACCCATTTTGCCTGCAAATTTCAAGATGTCATTATTTCTTTCCTGTTGTGTAGTACTTTATTGTGTAAATGTGCCACATTTTCCTTATCCATTCTTCTGTCGAGGGGCATTTAGGGTTTTTCTAGGTTCTGGCTATGACAAATAATGCTGCTATGATCATAGTTGAGCACATGTCCTTGTAGTATGGTTGAGCATCCTTTGGGTATATACCCAAAAGTGGTATTGCTGGGTCTTGAGGTAGCTTGTTTTCTAATTTTCTGAGAAATTGCCATACTGATATTCAAAGCGGCTGTACCAGTTTGCACTCCCACCAGCAATGGAGGAGTGTTCCCTTTATTCCACATCCTCTCCAGCAGAAGTTGACATCAGTGTTTTTGATCTTGGCCATTCTGACAGGTATAAGATGGAATCTCAGAGTTGTTTTGATTTGCACTTCTCTGATGGCTAAAAATGTTAAGCATTTCCTTAAGTGTCTTTCAGCCATTTGAGATTCATTGGTTGAGAGTTCTCTGTTTAGGTCTGTACTCTATTTTTTTTTATTGGATTATTTGTTCTTTAGATGACCAATTTCTTGAGTTCTTTGTATATTTTGGAGATCAGACCTTTGTCTGTTGCAGGGTTGGTGAAGATCTTCTCCCAGTCGGTAGGTTTCCTTTTTGTCTTCTTGACCATGTCCTTTGCTTTACAGGCAGGGACCGAAAGAATAACACTGGCTGCTCAGGACTTTGTGCAGTTCTGAAGGCCTTTTACAGTTGCCTTCAGGCAGTGACATTTTTTTGGAAATAAAAATCAATGAAAGTAGGGATTGCATAGGTGTATGCAGCTGCCCAAACTCAGAACTACACATTTGTAGTGCATGCTTTCTGGTGTATGCATAGAAGAAAAAGTACAATTGTAGATAAAATTGTATGATGTAGACATCAGGTTAATTTAAAAGATAAAAGAGGATGGAGCCTGGGAATCACACTGCTTGGACTCTAATCTCTGTCTTTTAAAATAATTTATTTATTTTTTTTTATGTGCATTGGTGGTTTTCCTGATTGAGGATGTAAGTTCCCCTAGAACTGAAGTTACAGACAGTTTTAAACTGCCATGTGGGTGCTGGGAATTAAACCCAGGTCTCCTGGAAGAACAGTCAGTGCTCTTAAGCTCTGAACTATCTCTCTAGCCCCTATCCCTTGTTCTTAAAAGTCAGTTTGCTAATTTTTCACAATAATATTTATGTTTGGATTATTTTTCATTCTTGGAATTGCGTTTAGTAGTAGTATTTGAAAGCATGAGTTTGAGTCTTTGAAATATACAATAATGTGTAGATTTAGTTACAAGACTTATCATTGGTCAGGTGAAGAGATTTTCATTTATTATTATTTTTTTTTTATTAGAGAGAGAGGTTGAAGAGGGGAAGGGAAAGGAAGACTGTAGCATGGCTAATAAAAACCCAGAGAAAGATATTGGAGTTCGACCTGAAGATCAGAAAAGCAAAGCAGCCAACCACTAGAGACTTTTTACCTTTACCAAATCTTCAGACCGAATGGGCGAGATCCTGTTTTCACTAATCCTCAGATTCAGACTCTAGTGAGTTCCTGTCTTTTCACCTTTATGTTCCTCTCTCTGCCCAGCCATATCATCGTTCTTTTCTCCATCTCCCTAGTGCTGGGATACTAGGATTAAAGGTGTGAGCCACCACCACCTGGATCTATTTTCTGGATTGATTTTATGTAGCCTTGAACTCACAAAGATCCATCTGCCTCTCTCTCCTGAGTCCTGGGATTAAAGGTGTGTGCCACCACTGCCTGACCTGTATGGCTAACTAGTATGGCTGCTTTGCCCTTTGATCTTAAGGCAAGCTTTATTTATTAAAAAACAAATAATATACCACTATGGAACACTTGAAGTCAGAGGACAATTCCTGGAGTGACTTTTCTGACATTTTGTTTTGAGGCAGGGTTTCTCTTGTTCTGTAAACTGTAGGCTAGCTGGCACTTGAGCTTCCAGGCAATTGATTCTTCTGTCAAGCTATTCTTCTGTCTTTGCCTCCCATGTCAAAATGGGAGTTGGATTATAGATGCGTACAACTGCATTTGGCTTTTTAAAATGTAGGTTCTGTGGAACTGAACTTTTTAATTTAGGTTTAGGTTGTTAGGCCTACACTTAAATGCTTTTCCCACTGAGCCACCTTCCTGGCCCTAGGGATTTATTTTTTATAAATAAGTAATAGCTTTTATGCCAATTTAGAGTACAAAACACTTAGCCTGCCTGCCTGCCTGCCTGCCTGCCTGCCTGCCTGCCTGCCTGCCTTCCTTCCTTCCTTCCTTCCTTCCTTCCTTCCTTCCTTCCTTCCTTCCTTCCTTCCTTCCTTCCTTCCTTCCTTCCTTCCTTCCTTCCTTCCTTCCTTCCTTATTTTTCTGAAGAGCCCTGATTCTTTTTAGATTGTATTTAGAAGCCAGTGTTTTGGTACACAGTGTGCTCATTCTATTGAGGTATTGATCCTTCCAGGCTTGTCTCAGTTGGTAGAGCCAAGAAATACATGCACATGCATGCTAAAAGTCATTTAAAGTTTATTTTTCTAATAGCATGCATGCACACACGTGCACATGTACACACACTGAAAACCTTGAGCTAGCATTCATATCTCTAAATGCAAACCCAGTTCCATGTGAGTCATGTTGATTTGCTGTTAACTTCAACAATGAGAAGTTAGGCATCCACATGCTGTCAATCTTGCCACAAGCACAGATCAGAACTCTTCCTTTGCAGTTTACGTGGATGCTCTCCCATTTCACCCTGCTTTCTTGGGATTTCAGCCTTCATTCTTGGTGTTTCTCTATTTTCTTTTCCTACCACTGGCCTAGTTTGACCCTGACTACCAAGTATAATGAGCAAGCCCTCTAACCTATGAGCTCATACCTGTTTGAACTTTCATATTCAGTCAGAGATGCCTTTATGCTTGGAATGTTCCCCCTTTGTCTTTGTCTTTGACACTGTATGTTGGGCTGCTCTTATTTGGTGACTCCTCATTCTGTCCATGCTCTAGCTCCCCAAGTTTAGCTGCTCTAGCTCCCCAAGTCAAGCTGTTCCTCAGTAGATATCTTCCTTATCCTCTTGCATTATACCTGTCATGCCAAACCACCCCTCAGCATGGCTGTGCTGCCTGCTCATGTGCTGACTTCCCTTGTGCAGTCACCTTTTCCTCGCCTGCTCAGATACTCTGCACACTGGATCACCAGCATGAGTGTCCATTTTATTTTGTCTATCTTATAACTAGGATTGAATTGTTAAAAAGAGGAAATGTTAGGGAAGGGGAAAAACTTTTAAAATTTAATAGTATGTGCATGTATGCATGTGTACGTGTGTGTGTGTGTGTGTGTGTGTACATGCCATGGCACAAATATAGTCAGAGGACAACTTTATGGAATCTGTTCTCTCCTCTGCCTTTACCTGTGTTGTGTGGATTGAACTCACGCCACTAGGCTTGTGTAGTAAGTACTTTTATCTGTTGAGCTGTCTCACTGGCCCTGGTTTTTATATTTTTAAAGGGTAAATGTATTTCTTGGTATTGAAATACTGTCTTCGCATATGCTGTTACTACTGTTGACATGCTTAGGTTTTCCATGTAAGCTTGACCTGTGAGAGAATTTGTGCTCACAGTGGAGCTCTGCACATTGCTGAGGGATGCCCATCTTCTGTTTCTGTTTGGAATGCAGCTGAAACTCTAGTCACCCTTGTAGCATAGAGGTATAAGACTCTATCTCTAATGATATATGGAAGACAAAGCTTTGTAACTTCTTCCATGGCAGTATCTGCATATCTTTACTAATGTGATCCTGATAATATTATTAGGAATGAAAAGTGAAGTGTAAAGTCTTGAAATGGCTTGTTTGTATAATTGTACAACTAAGTTAATCACTTTTAACAAGTCTCAACAATGACTGCATTCTCCTAGGAAGGTGTTAACTTATTAAGGGGTAGAAAGCACTCTTTGATACAGCATTTTCAGCCTAGAAAAATGACTTTAATTTTGGAGTTCTCTGAAACAAATGGAGACTTGTTGGGAATATTAATACTACCTTTTGCTTGTTTGTTTAGTTTAACAGGATCTATGTTTATTAGGCGATATTTGCTAGCAAGTTCTGAGGTGTATACCATTTCTGTTGACCATGTTATCCATGTTCAGACAATGCCAATTGATATGAGCTTCATACCTTAGTCCTTCACGTCTCCGTTTGTACAAAGCACTGTGTCAAAGCTTACTTGGAGTTGTTAAGGTGACATGAGAGGTGCAAACACTGTGTATTTCAGGGTTGTGCATTTAAAAGGACAAGAACCTAGCATTGTGGCACGTTACCCTATGCAGCCCAGATTCATTTTGTTAGGATTTAGTGTCACATTTTTCTTTTAATCTCTTAATATGTCTAATGGAAGAAAAGCAGATCTTAATTGGAAGCTGATGATCCAGCAGAGTGATCAGTAGCTTGGTGGGGTGGGGTAGGGAACTAACCAGTAAGCTATCCTGCAGCTTGAATATTGTCAAAACTTTTGTCTGTCTGTGACTTCAAGCTGAGTGTACTTAATCCTTCTGAGAACATGGCCCTGAGCACTGAGCAAAGCTCTTTCTGTGAATCACTGAGAATTGTGTTCACTGAAGAGGTAGTGTATAGAAATGTCCTATTGGCTCATTCATAGCCCTCATTCTTCCAGAAGCAAGAACTGAGAAGATTTTTTTTTCTTTCAAACACATTTTAGCTGTTTGTGTCTGTCACTTTCCCTTGTATAAGAGCTGGGGCTGTTGACAGGAGGTGTGACTTATTGATACCTGTGACTCTAAAGGAAAACATCTTTAAAGAGTAATTGGTGAAAGTAGTGAGTTTTCTGTAAATTACCTCTTGCCAGAGAAAGAGAAGATGCAAAATGCTTGTCAGGTTGGAAGAAAACTCATTCAGGAAATATTTATTGAGCCAGGTGCAGAACACGGTTATGAAAAAACACAGTTGTTGCCCTCAATGAGCTGCCAGTCTGTTGGGGAAGACAGATGCTTGATTGAAACACAGTAGTAATCAGCCTTGGATGCACTTTGGAATAAACTGAGGAGTTAAGAATAATTCAGCTCCTTGGAGATTTTATTTGGCTTAAGGCAGGGTTCTGAACCTGTGGGTCACAACCCTTTTGGGGGTAGCCCGCCTATCACAGGAGTCTCAGATATCCTGCATATCAGATATTTCATTATGTTTCATAACAGTAACAAAATTACAGTTATGAAGTAGCAATGAAAATAATTTCATGGCTTGGGAGGCTTGGGATTCACCACAACATGAGAAACTATATTAAAGGGTCACAATATTAGGAAGGTTGAGAACCACAGGTCTAAGGTATATAGCATGGGCATCAGGATTCTTAAAAGATAACCATAGTTGTACCCAGGTTGTCTTCAAAGAGCTTGGAGAATGGGAAGCACAGCACAGAGGAGGGGTACTTAAACCTCACAGAAAACTTATCCTAGTTAGGCTTTCTGTTGCTGTGGTGAAAACCCTGGCCAAAGCAACTTGGAAAGGAAAGAGTTTGTTTGGCTTAGGTTTCCATATCATTGTTCATCATTGAAGAAAGTCAGGACAGGAGCTCAAACAGGGCAGGTACCTGGGGCCAGGAGCCAGTGCAGAGGCTATGGAGGCTGCCTACTGGCTTGTTCCTGAAGACTTGCTCAGCCTTTCTTATAGAACTCAGGTCCACCTGTCCAGAGGTGTCCCCACTCACAGTGGACTGGGCCCTCCCCTATCAATCACCAATTAAGAAAATGCCCTACAGGCTTGCCTATAGCCTGATCTTATGGGGAGGCATTTTCTCAGTTGAGGCTCCCTCCTCTCCAGTGACTCTAGCTGTGTCAAAAACTGCCAGCATGGGAGGCTTGAGCTGAGTTTTGATATATGAAACTTCTTGAAAGGCTGAGAAGGTAAGTCCTTGCAGAATAGAAGAGCGCCTGAGTAACCTAGGACAGGAAAGTGCTTGGTGCTAGTTTTCCCCTCTTCTGCTGCTTGCTTGCCTTGTCTTTAGCTTATGTGTAATTTGTGGGCCACAGTGGTCCTCATTTCTAATCCAGGGTTAATGTAACCTTCAGGGGTTAGGTTGAAAATTACATGAGGTTCTCTGCAAGAACATTGTTTAGGATCTCAGAGTTCAAGAAATAATTAGTAAATGATGGTGGTTGTATAGTAATGATACTGTTACTGGAAATGGAACATGGTTTGATTAGAGACTTACCCTGTTTTTTTTTTTTTTTAAATGGCTGGATCTTACGGTACAAGACCATGGGAGATGCTAGTGAGTGGCAATGAATATGCTTGGCAGGTAGGCAGAATTCCAGATGATTGCATGTATATGAGTAAAAGGCAATTAATAATGGGGCATCGTGGCAGAACCAGGACATTTCCATGGTAATATGCTAAGATGTATCACAAAGGGCGCTGGGAAAACTTGGGTCCATATTGGAAAATTGGCTCTGAACATGGTATTCTTAGCATCATTACGTGTTCTAAATTAGCAGTGAGTGTTAATAGGACAGAAATAGGATTTTCAGCTTCTTTAGCCAAGTAGTTAAAAATACTAAGTGTCTTGAAGAGTGTTGGAGGAATTAGCGGTCTCAAGGTGCTCTCAGAGATCCTGTGCAAGTTGCTACGGCCTTCATTGTTTACAGGCTTAATGAGAATATTAAGAAAGAAATGCTTGGCAATTTGCATTTAGAGGAGGCTTTTTCTAATTTATTTTCTGATTTGCAGAGAAATAAAAAAAATGCCTCCATCTGCACTGGCTTTACTGGCCCTTAAAATAACTTATGTATATTTGTTATATTATATAACTTGTCACAACATTAGTCACCACTTCTTCCATAAGGCAACATGTAAACCATCATGGGTAAGCATGACTAGAGCTATAATTATAGACCACTTTGTTCTTAGCATTTTAGTCAGCTTCTGCTTTTCTTCTTCTTCTTCTTTCTTCTTTTTTTTCTACTTCTTCTTCTTGTTGTCTTCTGTTTTGTTTCTGAGAGCAGGAGAGGGAGGGAGGAGAGAGGGAGAGAGAGAGAGAGAGAGAGAGAGAGAGAGAGAGAGAGAGAGAGAGAGAGAGAGAGAGAGAGAGAGAGAGAGAGAATGAATGAATATATCTTTGGCTCTATGCAGTTGAACTCTGCCTGCTGTCTGAACTGAGTAAGAATCTTCGGGGCTTATTACTTATTAGAGTGAGTCAGATAGTGAGAGACAACAAGAGGTAGGAATACTTGTTTCTACAAATGACCTTTTTCTTTAAAACATGTCTTTCATTATAAAAATACTTCTGAAAGGTGATATACACTGTTAATTTTATGTACATTTTGTTGTATAGACTAAATTATTGGGACAATTCCATTGAACTAGATCAGTGGTTCCAAACTATGGTCACAAGTCCAGTGAGCTGGGTATTTGTTAGGAGACAAATCTGCAGTTCCACCTCAGGGACTCTGGCAGAGATAGAAATCTTTTAATTAGTTCTTCATTAATTGTGATCCATACTAGAGGTTGAAACACGTGGAACCGGCTGATCATACCTTTCACTTATTGCACTATTTTAGACTCCTGGAAGACAAGTCTCCATTTCCTTTGTTCTTTACTATTATTTTCTACCTGACATGAGAGACAAAAATTCCTATTCCTCCACAGTTTATGTGTGGAAGATGAATGCTAACCATAACCAGTGTTGAACTGGTATAATGTGGAGAATTAAATTAGGTGCTTGAGAGTGTGATGGAGTTGGTCTTTCTGAGGCCAGGTACAAGCAGAGTTTTGGGTGACAAGAAGAACTACTATGTGAAGTTCTATGTAAAGTGTTCTAACATGGAGGTGAGTGGGCTCACGTGTCTGAGTGGCAGAAAGAAGGTAAGTGTACCTAGGTCTAGTGAGCCTGGAGAGAGATCTGAAGTGAAGTTGGACAGGTAGGTAGAGACCGGGTCATGTAGGCTCCTGCTCCCCCTCCCTTTCTTTTAAACTCCAGTTTTTAAAATTATGGCATGATACATATAACAAAAGTTTTCATTTTAAAGTGCTCAGTTCAATGGCATTAGATACGTCTGTATTGTTCTTCACCTGTCTAGCAGTAGTACTTGAAGTTTGACTGAGTATGCTGGATGCTTTGGAGAAGTTTTGCATGGAGAGCTTTCACAGTCTGAACTTTACATTGAATGGACTCATGCATGCAAAATTGAGGTATCATTACATGGAGGAAAGAGTGAAGAAGGGAGACTGTCAGAAGAGTTATACATTGACTGGAGGTACTAAGAAGTGCACGACTCTGGATTTTTATTTAATTTTATTTAATTTTGTGTGTTCTGGGAGCAAAATACTTGGGCATGGTACCACTGAGTTAAATTTAAATTCCCAACCCCTCTGGATACATTCTGATGGTAGAATCAACAGAGCTTGCTGACTGGTTGGTAGTGACAAATAAAGAGATCAGAAACAGTAAGTTTTGTTGGTTTGAACAACTGTTAGAGTTCAGGACATGCAAGTTTGGGAAATAAAACCATATGTTAAATTAAAATGTGTTTGAGATGTTTAAGCATAAATGTTGAGTGGGCTTAAAAATCTGGAATCATGAAAAAAGTCAGGTTGAATGTAGGATGTAGGGGCTTGCCAGCATTTGCTCAGCCATAAGACTGAATGAGATCATTTGGGTGATGAATGTAGACAGCAGAATCTTGACCAGTTCAGGAGCAGGAGAGTTTAGCAAAGAAGCACCAGTAAGAAAGGCAGAGAACCAGTAGAGCAAACTTCTAGAAGGGAAAGGAAGAATGTGTTTGAAGGGGGCAGGGGAAATCAAACAGCTGTTCCAAAAGCTGCTCTGAGGATAATCAAGCACTGAGAATTGTGCATTTGAGGTCTTTGATGACATGGCAAGTGTTGTGATGATGTGGTAGTTTTATGATGCCTGCTTGAAGTAGGTTGCAGGAAGAAAGGACCAGAAGCAACAAGAATAACCTGTTAGGACATCTTTTTCCTTAGAATAGGCCTTCATAAATGCCCTGTGACTCAGGTTAAGGCATGACTGTGTGACTGCTCTAGAGCTTGAATATAATACTTTCACATGCTCATTTCATCACTTCAATTTTAAGAACATGTCAAAAAATGAAGAAGTAGAAATTTAGTAAAAAAATATGTGTGGGAGTTCCGAAGAGCCTCCACAGGGACCTAGGGTTGTGTAGAACACATTTTACTTTATTTTTTGAGACAGGGTTTCTCTGCGTAGCCCTGGAACTGTAATTCTCTGTGTAGGCTGCCCTGGAACTTACTGTGTAGACCAAGCTGGACTCGACCTGAGAGGTATCCACCTGGTTAAAGGTGTGTGCCACGACTCCCAGCTGTGTGTAGAACACATTTTGAAACCTGTTTTAATCCATAGAAACAACATTCTGAGATGTTGTTAGTCATTTGCAGAAGAAGGGTATTTTTAGGTTTTTGGAGGAAATTTTCCTAATGCTTTTCACACTATACTATCTATTATTTGTGAAATAGAAGTGCTCCTTTTGTCAAATGCTCTACATTGAGGTCTTTGACTGGAAGGGATATTTTCACGTGATATTTCCTATACATTTGGAGCCTACTTTGAAGGTAATGTTCTGCCCTTCTGCCCTCTTGGTGCGAAAAAGAATGCAAGCTTTTTTTTTTTTTTTTTTTAATTTTGAGCCCTTAAGACTTAAGTTTACTTTTTTAAAATGTAAGATGCTCTGTCTGATTTAGTCTCTTATCTTTTAGTAACTATATTTAACTAAGTATATTTAAATACCTTGGATTTTAGAATAGTCAGCTCTTTCTCTACTTAAGGCACTTATTTAAAGCTAAAGCCTGAGTTTCTTTAAGGCAAAAAACTGATCTTTCATAAATTATAAAACTTCTCTCTGCTGTGAAGGAATTAGAGCAAGCATTACCTTATTTTCTCAACTCTTACGATGCTGGCATTTATGAGATGAATGTTATTTTATCTGTTACTAAGAAAAAAGTTACTGCCATTTACAATTGCAAAATAAAGCGGGCTGAAGATGTGTAAGTGTGAGGATCAAGGTTACCGTTTAGGCAGTGAAATATGGAATTGGAGAAAGGGTGGCAGGAATTCTGGGGTTGTCTGTGTTTCCAGTCAC
Source organism: Alexandromys fortis (assembly GCF_014885135.2). Taxonomy (NCBI): domain Eukaryota; kingdom Metazoa; phylum Chordata; class Mammalia; order Rodentia; family Cricetidae; genus Alexandromys; species Alexandromys fortis. Next base: position 1,083,796 of record NW_026068115.1, on the reverse strand, counting down.
CCAAGGGAAGCAGACAAGTTCTCCAGACTATCTTTCCTCAGGTCTTTCACTTGCTTAGTGAGGGTAGTACGCCTACACACACCTTTCAGTGCCACAGTAAGGATCACATGACATAAATGACATTTAGAGATAATAGATTTTTCCTGGCAACATTCAAAGTATTTCTTTGATTTAAATTTAGGCTTTTAGATACTATTAAACAACCCAGGAAGTAACTTATTTAAGCCTTGTTGTCAGGTTTAAAATGTAATTTAGTTAGCTATTTGAAAGTATAGTATTATTTTTTTATTAGTATTATTTTTAATTTTTTTTTTCTTTTTGGATGCAGGGTCTGTAACCCTGGTTGACCTAGAACTTTGTCTGTAGATTATGTTGGCCTCAAAACTCACAGAACTCTACCTGCCTCTCTGCCCTTCAAGTGCTGGGATTAAAGGCGTATACTGTTGTGCCCAGCTTGCTAAATAATTTTTATCCAGTCTTGAATTTACCTTTTCATTATAGTAGAGAATATAATATAACCACATTTTTATAACTCAGAAGTAACAACTATAAGCATTCTGTTAGTACTGTGATCTTTCATGAATTTATTATGAATGCTTATGACATTAAAAAGGTAAAAGGATATAATAGTGAACATTCATACATATGGCAGTGCAGCAAACACTGTTTTACATTTAGATTAGCGTCCCATGTTCACAATATTGTAGTGAGGTGATTGTTTCTCTTGTCTGCTATGCAAAAGCTGTAAGCAGAGAGTCATTTTTGTTATATGTGTGTTTGGTCTAGCAGTGGAGCAGAGTGTGCTACTTTATACTGTTGGTGCTTTGAGCTGAAATTTTCTCAAAAATCCTGCTTGCAGCTTTGGAGATAAAACTGTGAAGGTCAGAAACATGACACATGTCAAGTCATAGTCATGGTTAACTTACTGTGTCCAGACCACTTTGCTGTTTTTATCTTGTATGCTATGTAGGTCATGGCCCAGGCCTTAAATAGCCCAAATTTGCACAGCTAGTTAGTTGTGGAGCTACTGACTTTAATTGAGATCTACTTTACACCACATCCCATGTCTTTTGCATAATGCTACCTCAATCCTTGTCAGTAACCATGATTTGTTTCTTTTGTAGGCAGAACCCAGAGACTACATTTGAAGTGTATGTGGAAGTGGCCTATCCTAGGACGGGTGGCATTCTTTCAGGTACTCACTTATCTAATTATGATAATGATGTTTCTTTATTGTATGGAATAGCTGTAAACAGAAGAAAAATAGATAAATAATGTGATGTCTTTAAGTTCTTTTAAGTGCCTTTCCTCATTTTTCATGTCCATATCATCCTAGGAAGAGGAGAGAATAAAAATATAGTGAATACTTTGATTGGAATCCACTGCCTTGGCAGACTTATTTTTATCATTGGATATTGGTTTGCATATCATAGATACCTGAAAATCAGTTATTTAGGCCTTGCTAATGGGCAAGGCTTGGAATTAGACTGTAGGATTCAAATTAATTGAAAGAGAATTTTTTTGCAATTAAACTGCTTGAAATAGACCAAATTTAGCAAAACTGTTTCTAAAAGGTTGGAGACTAGTTAAAGGAAACTCCTCCTCTTTCTTTATCTTTCAGTATGATTTCATAAGTATCCTGAACAGTGGGGATCTTAGATGAGGTTAGGATGTCTATAGTATATAGACATTTATAGTTTTGTAGCTATATCCTTCCCTTCTAATGACATATGTTAAAAAATGTAGGTATTTTCTTTCATCTCTGGATTTTACCTGTTTGACTGTGTCTTCATGGTTATACTCAGGTTGTATGTGTGTTATTTGTGCCCTCAGTGTATCTTATCAGCAAGTGTATGATAACTATCCCATTATTTGTATAAAAATGCATAAAACTTACAAGTGTGGGTTAACAAATAATATAACACAGGTGGCCATATTCAGGTTAAGAATGTTGTGTGGTTTTATGCCAATTCTAGTCCTGGCACCAAAGATCTCTGGCCCTATCCTATGCTATGCTTTGGAAGTTCCATGTTGGTCCTCCTTTTATAATGCCAATTTTTTGGGGTACAAAGTGGCTGGACCTGTAAAACATGACAATCAATACTTGAACTCTTTCATCTTAGAATGTTTTGGGAGAACCCAAGATCTCAGAATTGTTTACCCCTTACCCAAATGGCCTGGGGCTTGTTTCCAGGGCCTGTATGAGTCAGTTTGTAGGCTTTGTCTTCATGAGTGTGGACTGTGCTGCTAGTGTGTTCACCCCAAGGCCTTAAGGTGCTCCTACATGGGGAGTGGTGTGTGGTACAGGTATAGCTGGACTTGGAGCAGTGGGGTAGGATCATGCTTGTATGAGGGGTAACTTAATGTTTGTTTGAAAGATCTCTTGCTCTGTGGGATGTGGAAGGAACAGTGGGCAGTCAGTGTTCACTCTACCACTACTTTTCTTCTTCAGACTCTAAGCATTCCAAAAAATCCACAGTGAGCTTGACTTTTGTAGCATGAATTCTAATTGGTCTTAATAATAAAAACCTAGAGCCAGATATCGGGGTGGAAGTGGTAAATGCTGAAAGATCAGAGAGACAAAAGAGCAAGCTACAGCCAACTTTTCCTTGCTAACTCCTCAGGCCAAAAAAGGGCCGAGCTCCTGTCCCATCCTGTTTTATATTCCTCTGCCCAGCCATATTACTTCCTGTCTGTCTAAGACTTCCAGACCTCTATCATTAACCAGTGGCTAGTTATGCCTTCTGATCTTCAGGCAAGCTTTATTCATTTGTTTGTTTGGTTTTTCAAGGCAGGGTTTCTTTGTAGCTTCGGAGCCTATCCTGGAACTAGCTCTTGTAGACCAGGCTGGCCTTGAACTCACAGAGATCTGCCTACCTCTGTCTCCCAAGTGCTGGGATTAAAGGTGTGTGCCACCACCTGGCCAGGCAAGCTTTATTTGTTAGAGCATATACCAAATTATCACCACAGAGTTTCCATTAGTTTTAAAGATTTATTTATCATGGTAGGAGGTAAAATATATCTAATACCTTTAAGCTTGATTTACAACTTTTTTGGTTTTTCGGTTTTGCTCTGTGTAGCTTTGGTGCCTGTCCTGGAACTAGTTCTTAAAGAGCAGACTGGCCTCCTTGAACTCACAAAGATCCATTTGCCTCTGCCTTTCAAGTGCTGGGATTAATGGTGCAAGTATACCACCACTGCCTGGCTTTTGCTTTTTCCATTGACTTTTTTTTTTTTTTTTTTTTGAGGCAGGGTTTCTCTGTCTATATCTCTGGCTGTTCTACTGCTCTGTAGACCAGGCTGGCCTTGAACTCACAGAGATCCACATGCCTCTGCCTTTTGTGAGCTGGGATTAAAGGTGTGTGCCACCATTGCCCAGCCTTATTGATTTATCTTAATGTGTGCATTAAGTGCATAAAGTGAAGACCTTTAATTGTCTCTTAAATTGTCTCAGTGCTGTGCTCTGAGAATGGAAAGAGCATGCGATTTGTCAGTACTATGTAGAAACTACGTCAAGAACCTTAACACTGTAGGAATACCATCTTAGACTGCACAGAGCTTAAGCTGGAAAAGGACATGAGCTCTTTGATATTTGGTCAGATTTCCTTTTGCTGTTTCTAGTGAGTGAACTATAGCTGAATATTTGGCTTCAGGCACTTTTTTCTTTTTCTACAACTTTTTGCTAAATAGTACTTGGTATATTTTCCTTTTTTTTCCTTTTACTGTTTTAGGCATTAATTGGCTGTTTTAGATGATTGTAAAGAATCTACCTTTGTTCCTCAGATCTGCATCTCTGTGTTTCTGGACAAATTTAGATATAAATCTTACATTGCACAGTGCTAGTGTCTGGGCCTAATCTTCTCTTTGAAGTTTGTTTGCACCCCTCTGGAGGGATTAAATTCCTGCTGTGAGAAGGTGGGTTAAAAAGCACTGAGACTTTTATGGGTCTTTAATTGAAGGATTTAATGTACATTTTGTTTTATAAATGTCTGTGAGAGTTCTATTCTTACAATTTTTGCTTTCATTCTGATAGATTTTTGTAAGTTAAAAATGTATATAGTAAAATTTTTCGCAAGGCACTTAATACTTATTGGCAAATTATTCTGGTGTGTGTGTTTTGGCTATTCATCTTTAAAATTTTAGCAACCTTGCTTAGAGGATTAGCTCTTGAACATGTATGAGAGATTTTAAAATTTGAAAGGTTATAATGAAGAGTAGAATGACTAATAACTTTCATTTACTATTTTGATTTATTTATTTCTTTGTAATCTTTGTGTATGTGTGTAGGGATAAAATATATCACCCTTTTTCCAAACTTCTGCTATATGTGTTTTTCTTGCTCCCTCAGTTAAGACTTTTGTTTGTTTGTTTTTCATTTCTTGTTATTTGAGACAGGGTTTCTCTGTAGCTTTGGAGCCTGTTTTGGAACTCACTCTGTAGACCAGACTGGCCTTGAGATCCACCTGCCTCTGCCTCCCAAGTGCTGGGATTAAAGGTGTGCACCACTGACGTCCAGGAATCATGTTTTTCTTAAAAAATATTAATATAGTTTTGTGAAACCACCTTATTTGTTATAAATTATTGTACCAAATGTTTTGTTTGCTTTCATTGACTCTTTTGATGCTTGCCATTTAGGATCAGATTTTTACCTTTTAAGACAGAAACTGAAATTCAGTCATGATAATGCATGCCAATAATTCCAAGAGCTTGAATAACTGGCATGTATTATGCAGGAGGATGAAGAGGACAAGTTGTAGTAATACCAGCCTGCGTTTCACGAGATCTTGCTTCAAAAACAAAACAAAATAAAACAAAAACAAAAACCTCTAAACAAACTAACAAAATCCAGAAAATTAGCTAGTTGTCAGTAGATTTTTGGCATGTTTTATTTTATTATTATATTTTTAATGTTTCCTAATTGGTCAGTTTGCTGGAAGAACTTACCCTTCCATTAGGCTCCCAAGATAGGCATCCTACACTGCAGAAACACCCAACACTGAATTCAGCCCATGTGACTAATGATCTCAGAAGTTTCTCTTGCAAGAGAAATCAGCCTATGAAGTCCCACGATCAGATGGCACTGGGTATGCAGAAACTCAGAAGTGCATTTCCAGCACAAGTGTCTGGTTACAGCTGGCCTTTCTGAGCCTGCTGTGGGCACTGTGCCTGGGCAGATGCTTAGTGTTGGAAGAGTGGCAGCATCAGGTTTTTTCTGGGCCACCCACCAGATCAGCTTCCTTCTGCCTGCACTCCTCCTTCAGCATTTGTAATGCAGTAGCCCAGTGGCCAGTTTTTAAAGATAAGGGTGATGAAGTTGAGAAACCGTTGGGATTTTGTGAAAGCAGTGTTAGTCACAATGCTTTGGAAGCTGACTTGTTCATTTACCCAGGTTTTAGGCAGCAACCCTAAGAAAAAACTCTTTGCTAAAAGTTGTTCTTAAATAAACGTTCACACTTTTGTCCACACAATGTCTGAGCAACACTGTTGAAGAACAACACTGAGACTTTGCCAATTTATTGTTTTGAGAACCAAGTCTGTGATTTCATATGGTCTCAGAGCTTCATCTAAATTTGTGTTAATAACAGATTCTCCATTTTATTGGAGATTAAAAAAGAAGGTTGAGAGGCTAGAGTTGATGGCACTGTTGCTGTGATAAACACCATAACCAAAAGTAACTTGGGGAGGAAAGGGTTTATTTTAGTTTACAGTTCCATTTCACAGTCTATCGATAGGGGAGTCAGGGCAGGGACTCAAACAGGACAGTAATCTGGAGGCAGGAGTTGAAGTAGTCAAACATAGTCAACCACTACACGGTCAAGCTAGAGGCCATGGAGAGTGTTGCTTACTTTCTGGAATGTTCCCTAAGGTTTCTATCCTTATAGAAACCAGGATCACCTGCCCAAGGGTGTCACCACCCACATGGGCTGGGCCTTTCCATATCAGTCACTAATTTAAAAAATGCACTATGCCTACAGGCCAGTCTTATGGAGGCATTTTTCCAGTTGAGGTTTCCTTTTCCCAAAGGACTCTAGCTTGTGTCAAGTTGACCTAAAACTCACCAGCACTAGCATTTTAGATCATTTGCTGCTCTTCCAGAGGACTCAAGTTTGGTTCCTAGCATGCATATCAGGTAACTCATAACTATCTATAGTTCCAACTGTCAGGGGATCTGACCCACATACCCTGGTGTGTTACATACACCACTACATAATTAAAACGAATGAAGATTTAAACAAAATAAAACAAAACAAAACTCACACGGTCCTGGTGCTGCCACATATCTTTAATCTCAGAACTCAGTAGGCAGAGGTAGGTGTATCTCTCAGTTTGGGGCCAGTCTGGTCTATAGAGTGAGTTCCAGGACAGCCAGAGCTACACAGAGAAACCCTTTCTTGAAAAACAAGCAAGCAAGCAACAGACAAAACCACCATCACCAAACACAAGGCAAGAAAGTTGACTTAAACTTTCAGGTGTATGTGGGCACCGGGAAGTGAGTGCATGGAGACCTTTTCGTGGTGGGTTTTGTTTTGTTTTTTTGAGATGGGGTTTCTTTGTGTGTAGTCTTGGCTGTCCTGGAACTAACTCTGTAGTTTCAAACTCAGTCCACCTGCCCCTGCCTCCCGAGTGCCGGGATTAAAGGCATGTGTCACCACCTCCTGGCTTTTTTTTCCTTCCCTAAGAGGGTTTTGCTTTGTAGTTTTACCCTGGAACTCACTATGAGGATTAAACTGAACTTGAATTTGTGTCAATCTTGGAGTGCTGGGTTTATAAGCATGCATCCATAATACCTAGCATGTAAGAGGTCTTTTCAGAACCAAGTTTTATTTTAGATTAAAATATTCTTGAGGGAGATCACCTAAAATTACTAACATATTCTTATATTAATGACAAAGTTAGTGTATCCAGAAAACGTAAAGATAGCTGTCTTTTAAGTCCTTATTATTTTCCAGTCATTCTCCTTAATATAGTTTTCTCTGTGTGTGTGTGTGTACATGTGTGTGTACACTTGTATGTATGTGTATGGAGGCTAGAGATCAGATCATTATTGTTTAATTTATTTTTTAAGACAAGGTCTCACACTGAACCTGGAGCTGATCAATTTGACTAGACTGGTGGGCCAGAGAACTTTGGGGAGTGTCCTTTCTCTGTCTGCACAAGTGCCGGGGCTATAGACACATACTTTTGTACTCAGCTTTTTTGTGGTTGTTAAGATCCAAATGCAATTCTTTATGCTTGTATGGTAGACACTTTACCAACTGAGCCGTATTCATAGCCGCTAACTTAAAAAAATTAATCTTAAAAAATTCTTTAAACTGATTTTAGGTTTAAGGAAATTAATATGAATTTTCACAGCCTGGGCAGCTTCCCAGGTGTAGACCATGCTTTTACCTTCATCTGTATCACAGCTTCCATATAGTTGCTGTCTAATAGCACATGTCCATGCAGTGGTTAGCGTAGTCAGGTGATGTTAATGTAGGGAAGAGAAAAATCAGCAGAGAGTGAGCTTTATTCACAGTGTACAAAGAAGCCTTACTTGACAAGTTGGCACGAGACTTTTCTTTCTCTTTTCTTGAGTTTTCCAGTGAAAATGAATCTACTCTATGGAGTATTATGGTGTGGACTTTTATTCTTAGTCATATAGGAACAAATTGTCATTCACTCATTTATTCTGTTTTTTCCCAATTAAGTCCTTAACATGCTAGTTAGAAAGTCTTTTTTTTTTAAATTTATTTATTTATTTATTGAAGATTTTTGTATCAGTTATATAGGTCAAAAAATCGGGCTTCACAAGGCAGAGTTACATCTTGTTTGTTCCTTGTATTTCAGTCCTTAGAAGAGTGTCTGGCAGATTGTCACTCCTCCAGTTGAATGATTGAAGTTTAATGCTAGGAAGTGACCTGTCCAAATGATGGAGTGGAGCTTGAATTTTAGTTTGAATATATTCTTTAAGAAATTTATAAAAGCTGTGGTAGAAATACACACACACACACACACACACACACACACACACGTATATATGCTCTGCAGAAAATACATGAAAGCACATGTATCTGCCATTTAGCTTAAATAGAACATTTCAGGCCTACCTCCATCTGCTTTTCTATGCCCAAATCACACTTTGAATTTTATATTAATTGTATATATGCACTTGGAACTGGTGTTTTTATTGTGTTGTTGCTACTTCAAATTGGTCATATTGAGGGAGTTCAAATTGCTGTTGTTCAGAAGAACATAAAATGAGCCATATATTTTTATTTTCTTAATTAGTTCTTACTTTTTGGGAAGCAGATTCCAGATTTTTTCTTGTTCCTAAAGTATGCACTTTAGGGGCCCTCTAGGTATAAGTGATGTCTAAGAGCGTCTCATGGTGTTTGCTTTATTCACAACAGTGGCCTTTCTTGCCGTCTTTGTGATTCACAGTATTAGGTCTTTGGACTTTTAGGTGAACCAGGAGTTCATTGATCTATTAGAAGTTGTTGAAAACATTTTTTATTAGATTGCTATATGTGTGCTTTTGAGATTTTTTGTTGTTGTTGTTTTTTGTTTGTTTTAAGAGTATATTTCCTATAATTTCAGAGCCCATGTCCTCTCAACTATGAAAAAGGGCTACAAATAGTCCTTGCTGTGCATCTGAAGGGGTTTAGTGGGTGCACGCATTGCATGGGACCTGGAAAGTTCTTTATAAATGTGAACTGTTATTTTAACAGTTACTGTAAATTACATGTGTTAGGCAGGAGTTATATCTAAGCAGAACTCTGTTATTCAGCAACTGTTATCAATGAGGCCTAGCTGGAGAATAGCAAGCAAGTAAAAGTAGCTTAAGTGGATTTCTGAATCCTTGAATTTAAACTCAAGTCTTTTATTCATAGAAATGCCCTTAGCTTATACCCTAAGTGCTCTGGCATGGTCTGCAGATTTGTTTGTATTAGGTTTCTCATCACAGTTATTGATCATGCTGATGACTTAAATCATTGCTTTGTTCAGGATTCTTTTCATTAGAAGTAGCAGAACTCAGAATAAATCTATTTTGAGTGTAAAAGGGAGTTTATTCGTGGTCCACACAGACAAATCCAGTGGTAAAAATGACTTCAGATTTCACCAGATCTTGTCCTTCAACTTGTGTTTATAGAGATTTGCCTCCCTCTTTCTGTAATCTTTATTGAGTCTTTGTTCTATGATAAAGTTAACTATGAAGAAATCCCAATTTACATCCTACCACTTTAACCACCTAAAAATGAATGTCTTATGGTGTTTTGAACCATTGTCTCTGAACTGATTGTAATAGGTGTCTGAGTTGTTGAGCTACTCATTGTTAGGAAGCAACCTTAAGAGAAAAAAAATTGCATTTTAAAAACTACCTATGTTTCTCTTTAGGCAACATCTTGGAGAAAACTAAGACTTTGCCTACTTAATATCTTAAGAGCCAGGTCTGTGATTTGTTGCAGATCCCATTTGGGTCATGTTCCCACCTATGAATCACATTTGGAGATTTTTTTTTTTTTCTTTTTGACAGGATCTCACTATGTAGCCATGGCTGCCCTGGAACTTGCTATGTAGACCAGGCTGGCCTTTGAAGTCGTAAAGATCCATCTGCCTGTTCCACCTAAAGGCATGTGCTGGCTAAAGGGAGTTAATCTAGTGATTAGTATGAGTGTGTGCATACACATGCCCACATATACACATGGGCATGGTGGCCTCTCAAGTGCCATTTGGATCCTATGAATTTCCGTAGAAGAGAGTCCGCTGAAGGAAGGCAGCCAAAAGAGATATCTGTTGCAGTCATCAAGCAAATGTGCAAATACTCTTCAAAAAGCAGCAAGGTGCTTAGTTTAGTTGGAAAGAAACCCAAACAATTAAGGTAAGGTTTCAAGATTTAGCCACTCTTGGGTGGAGTTTCTCATGATTCTAGCATGTGGGAGGCTGCAGCAGGTGCAGTGACACTAGTTTTAGGACTGCATAATGAGATCCTGTCTAAAGAGAAACAAGGTTGCTCTTCAACTCCTTGAAAGTTACCATATAAGGCTGGTTTCCTAGGAGCCCCACATGACTGACTCACATCTACTATCATTGAACTCTTCATCAGCTGTTCTGTACACATTCTCTTTAGACTGAGTCCTGTGCTCGACTGTAGAGTAGCAACTATGCAAGTTCTGTCGAGCAGATCTAGACCTCATGTTATAGACCTTAGAAGGCTTTGAAGGGATTGAAACATTAGGAAGTAATGTTCTTGTCTTTGAATTTGTAGTACATTTCACAGTGTATTTGCATTTCTTCTTTATATTGAAGGCAGTCTGCTCAAGTCTTTGATTAGAAGCAAGCTTTACTGAAGAGACCACCACGAGCCTCCTTTGTCCAGTAGGAGGCTTTAATAAGTTACTCCCCAATTCTAGTTTTTTTTTTTACATTAGTATGTTCTTAATTAGTAGAAATTTTTGCTCTCATGAACCTCATTTGAAGAGAGCACAGATGCAAATCAATTACTGTCTTTATTATAACAATAGCATTAAACATCTTTGGGGATAATTTGTACTAAAAAATGTAATGGTAGCTCATGAAATGAGTTCAGATTTCTTCTACCATATTGAGAAAGTCATTTAAATTGAATTACTAGGTTGTCCTTGTTTAAATGGGACTTATATCTCTCTATTTGACATGTTTGTTTTTTTAAATTAGACATAATATATACTAAAATGGCTAACATGGAAACTAGTATAAACTAGATATTCTTGTAGTGACTTAATTTATAATACCATCCTCAAGTTAAGACAAAATCAAACAAAAAAATCCTTCATACTTCAAAAATAACCAGTCAAACTTTGGCAGTTGTCATAAAGAAATTAAATCTTCTTTTTGATAAAATTTCTTTTTGAAAGAGTTCAAATATTAGAATAGTAATTATTTGGTGAAGGTATGATGGAGAGAGAAAGCTGCCTGGGTTGACAAATTTTCTTTTTTAGAAAAGAGGACTAATTCTGAGTTCTGTACATAATAATTTATAATGGTCAACCTGTGTATTTTTTCCTTCAATTTGTATCTCATGTTTAAACTTTTTGATGTGGGAGCGTCATATATCAATCTGTTGATTTCATTGGTTAAATAATAAAGAAACTGCTTGGCCTGATAGGTTAGAACATAGGTGGGTGGAGTAAATAGAACAGAATGCTGGGAAGAAGAAGAAGGGAAGTGAGCTTAGACGCCATGCTGCTCCTCTCCAGGGCAGATGTGATGAAGCAAGCCACCAGGTCAGACATGCTGAATCTTTCCCGGTAAGACTGGTGCTACACAGATTACTAAATATGGGTTAGGCAAGATGTGAGAATTAGCCATTAAGAGGCTAGAACTAATGGGCCAAGCAGTGTTTAAAAGAATACAGTTTCCGTGTAATTATTTCAGGGCATAAGCTAGCCAGGCGGCCTGGAGCTAGGTGGCAGGAACGCAGCCTGCAGCTCCTCTATGCTCCACCCGGCTAGCTTTACACCCAAAATATTTACACAGAATCTGTATTCTTTTAAACACTGCTTGGCCCATTAGTTCCAGCCTCTTATTGGCTAATTCTCACATCTTGTTTTAACCCATATTTAATAATCTGTGTAGCCCCACAAGGTATGGCTTACCAGTAAAGATCTTAACCTGCGTCTGTGTTGGGTGGGAGAATCATGGCGACTGCCTGACTCGGCTTTCTTTCTCCCAGAATTCTGTTCAGTCTACTCCGCCTACCTAATTTTCTGTCCTATTAAAGGGCCAAGTCAGTCTCTTTATTTAACCAATGAAATTAACACAAAACAGAAGACTCTACCTCATCAACTATTTTTTTTCAGTTTAACTTTTTTATATATTTATTTATGTATTTATTATGTATACAATATTCTGCCTACATGTATGCCTATAGGCCAGAAGAGGGCATCAGACCTCATTACAGATGGTTGTCAGCCACCATGTGGTTGCTGGGAATTGAACTCAGGACCTTTGGAAGAGCAAGCAATGCTCTTAACCGCTGAGCCATCT